>NW_026910593.1:132500-137500 GCF_963691925.1 Scomber scombrus
TAGGGTTAGGGGTTAGGGTTAGGGTTAGGGTTAGGGTAGGGTTAGGGTTAGGGTTAGGGTTAGGAATAGGGATGATAACCACGATGACTGATTTGAGGATGACTTATTTGTGAATAACTTTTGATAGGAAGGTCATAGAGACCTGAAACTAAGCTACGCCCCCACTATTTCAGGCATGGCCTTTCCAACGGTACCACCCACGAGTTTATACGACGTTCTGTTCCTGAGATACGCCCCTTTTTTCTTTTGAAATAGCTGTATATCGGGAACCGTAGCTCGTAGAGACATGGGACCAAGACTGGCGCGTTCAGCACCCCCTAATTAGGTCTGACGCCACCCACTCCCGAGTCTCTACGACCTTCGGTTCCCGAGTTACAGGTCAAAACGTCCTCCCCATTGGAAATGAATGGGTTGAAAATTTCACTAAGTGTGGATGCCAAAATGTATGATTCAGAAAGTATTTAGGAGCACGTTTCAGGCCATTTGGAGTCGTTTGGTACCACTTATGAAGTGACCTTTTTGAAAAATCTCGACACCTAGGGTTAGGGGTTAGGGTTAGGGTTAGGGAATAGGGATGATAACCACGATGACTGATTTGAGGATGACTTATTTGTGAATAACTTTTGATAGGGTTAGGGTTAGGGTTAGGAATAGGGATGATAACCACGATGACTGATTTGAGGATGACTTATTTGTGAATAACTTTTGATAGGAAGGTCATAGAGACCTGAAACCAAGGGTTAGGGTTAGGGTTAGGGTAGGGTTAGGGTTAGGGTTAGGGTTAGGAATAGGGATGATAACCACGATGACTGATTTGAGGATGACTTATTTGTGAATAACTTTTGATAGGAAGGTCATAGAGATCTGAAACCAAGCTCCGCCCCCACTATTTCAGGCATGGCCTTTCCAACGGTACCACCCACGAGTTCATACGACGTTCCGTTCCTGAGATACGTCACTTTTTTATTTTGAAATAGCTGTATCTCGGGAACCGTAGGTCGTAGAGACATGGGACCAAGACTGGCGCGTTCAGCGCCCCCTAATTAGGTCTGACGCCACCCACTTCCGAGTCTCTACGACCTTCGGTTCCCGAGTTACAGGTCAAAACGTCCTCCCCATTGGAAATGAATGGGGTTAAAATTTCACTAAGTGTAGATGCCAAAATGTATGATGCAGAAAGTATTTAGGAGCACGTTTCAGGCCATTTGGAGTCTATTGATACCACTTATGAAGTGAAATTTTTTTTTGAAAAATCTCGACACCTAGGGTTAGGGTTAGGGTTAGGGTTAGGAATAGGGATGAGGGTTAGGGTTAGGGTGTTAGGGTTAGGGTGTTAGGGTGTTAGGGTTAGGAATAGGGATTAGGGTTAGGGTTAGGGTTAGGGTTAGGGTGGTTAGGGTTAGGGTTAGGGTTAGGGTTAGGGTGGTTAGGGTTAGGGTTAGGGTTAGGGTTAGGGTTAGGGTTAGGGGTTAGGGTTAGGGTTAGGGTTAGGGTTAGGGTTAGGGGTTAGGGTTAGGGTTAGGGTTAGGGGCAGGTTAAGGGATAAGTGCCACTTTTGAAATCGCGTCTCATTTTCCTGTGAGCATCTGAGAGACTTGAGATTCCGGCTACCCCCCCATTATCGGCCACGGGCTTTCGATTGAGACCGGAACCAAGTCTCTAGGCCACTCCCACCGGAAGTTATGGCCAAAAAAGGGGTATTTTCAGAGTTTTTGGGGGGCTCATTTTTCCCCTTAAGTGCTCATTAGTTGAGACTCCGCCTACCCCCCCATTATCGACCACGCCCGATCGATAGAGACCGGAACCAAGTCTGTGCGACATTCCTATCAAAAGTTATTGGCCAATCAAAATCCCCCATAGGAATGAATGGAGAAGTGTGAAAAAATCGCCTAAGTGCCACATGGTCATATGTATGGGGTTAGGGTTAGGGTTAGGGTTAGGGTTAGGGTTAGGTTAGGGTTAGGGTTAGGGTTAGGGTTAAGGGATAAGTGCCACTTTTGAAATCGCGTCTCATTTTCCTGTGAGCATCTGAGAGACTTGAGATTCCGGCTACCCCCCCATTATCGGCCACGGGCTTTCGATTGAGACCGGAACCAAGTCTCTAGGCCACTCCCACCGGAAGTTATGGCCAAAAAAGGGGTATTTTCAGAGTTTTTGGGGGGCTCATTTTTCCCCTTAAGTGCTCATTAGTTGAGACTCCGCCTACCCCCCCATTATCGACCACGCCCGATCGATAGAGACCGGAACCAAGTCTGTGCGACATTCCTATCAAAAGTTATTGGCCAATCAAAATCCCCCATAGGAATGAATGGAGAAGTGTGAAAAAATCGCCTAAGTGCCACATGGTCATATGTATGGGGGGGCGGTCCCCAGGAAACCTGACCACTATATGGGTTAGGGTTAGGGTTAGGGTTAGGGTTAGGGTCATTCCCTGCGAGGGCAGGGTTAGGGTTAGGGTTAGGGTTAGGGTTAGGGTTAGGAATAGGGATGATAACCACGATGACTGATTTGAGGATGACTTATTTGTGAATAACTTTTGATAGGAAGGTCATAGAGATCTGAAACCAAGCTCCGCCCCCACTATTTCAGGCATGGCCTTTCCAACGGTACCACCCACGAGTTCATACGACGTTCCGTTCCTGAGATACGTCACTTTTTTATTTTGAAATAGCTGTATCTCGGGAACCGTAGGTCGTAGAGACATGGGACCAAGACTGGCGCGTTCAGCGCCCCCTAATTAGGTCTGACGCCACCCACTTCCGAGTCTCTACGACCTTCGGTTCCCGAGTTACAGGTCAAAACGTCCTCCCCATTGGAAATGAATGGGGTTAAAATTTCACTAAGTGTAGATGCCAAAATGTATGATGCAGAAAGTATTTAGGAGCACGTTTCAGGCCATTTGGAGTCTATTGATACCACTTATGAAGTGAAATTTTTTTTTGAAAAATCTCGACACCTAGGGTTAGGGTTAGGGTTAGGGTTAGGAATAGGGATGAGGGTTAGGGTTAGGGTGTTAGGGTTAGGGTGTTAGGGTGTTAGGGTTAGGAATAGGGATTAGGGTTAGGGTTAGGGTTAGGGTTAGGGTGGTTAGGGTTAGGGTTAGGGTTAGGGTTAGGGTGGTTAGGGTTAGGGTTAGGGTTAGGGTTAGGGTTAGGGTTAGGGGTTAGGGTTAGGGTTAGGGTTAGGGTTAGGGTTAGGGGTTAGGGTTAGGGTTAGGGTTAGGGGCAGGGTTAGGTGAGGGGACAAGAGGCCCGACCCCCTTAAGGGGGAAGGTACGTGCACTCGCCACCCCTCGGACAAGCCCCCTCCCCCACATACTCGTCCCCCCGTCCCCCTATTATGTGCCATAATCGGCTTATATTGGTCAAGTCGCCTTTGTTATATCAAGTATCATAGTTTTTTTTGTTTTTTTTATTTTTCCATTTTTTTGGTTTTTTCTTATTTTTGTTGTTGTTTTCTTCCCCCCTTGTTTAGGTTAACCATGATCTTCTGTGTGTGCCCTGTAGCTACGGGTTAGGGTTAGGGTTAGGGTTAGGGTTAGGGTTAGGGTTAGGGTTAGGAATAGGGATGATAACCACGATCACATATTTGAGGATCACATATTTGTGAATAACTTTTGATAGCAAGGTCATAGAGATCTGAAACCAAGCTCCGCCCCCACTATTTCAGGCATGGCCTTTCCAACGGTACCACCCACGAGTTCATACGACGTTCCCTTCCTGAGATACGTCACTTTTTTATTTTGAAATAGCTGTATCTCGGGAACCGTAGCTCGTAGAGACATGGGACCAAGACTGGCGCGTTCAGCACCCCCTAATTAGGTCTGACGCCACCCACTCCCGAGTCTCTACGACCTTCGGTTCCCGAGTTACAGGTCAAAACGTCCTCCCCATTGGAAATGAATGGGTTGAAAATTTCACTAAGTGTGGATGCCAAAATGTATGATTCAGAAAGTATTTAGGAGCACGTTTCAGGCCATTTGGAGTCGTTTGGTACCACTTATGAAGTGACCTTTTTGAAAAATCTCGACACCTAGGGTTAGGGGTTAGGGTTAGGGTTAGGGAATAGGGATGATAACCACGATGACTGATTTGAGGATGACTTATTTGTGAATAACTTTTGATAGGGTTAGGGTTAGGGTTAGGAATAGGGATGATAACCACGATGACTGATTTGAGGATGACTTATTTGTGAATAACTTTTGATAGGAAGGTCATAGAGACCTGAAACCAAGGGTTAGGGTTAGGGTTAGGGTTAGGGTTAGGGTAGGGTTAGGGTTAGGGTTAGGGGTTAGGGTTAGGGTTAGGGTTAGGGTAGGGTTAGGGTTAGGGTTAGGGTTAGGAATAGGGATGATAACCACGATGACTGATTTGAGGATGACTTATTTGTGAATAACTTTTGATAGGAAGGTCATAGAGACCTGAAACTAAGCTACGCCCCCACTATTTCAGGCATGGCCTTTCCAACGGTACCACCCACGAGTTTATACGACGTTCTGTTCCTGAGATACGCCCCTTTTTTCTTTTGAAATAGCTGTATCTCGGGAACCGTAGCTCGTAGAGACATGGGACCAAGACTGGCGCGTTCAGCACCCCCTAATTAGGTCTGACGCCACCCACTCCCGAGTCTCTACGACCTTCGGTTCCCGAGTTACAGGTCAAAACGTCCTCCCCATTGGAAATGAATGGGTTGAAAATTTCACTAAGTGTGGATGCCAAAATGTATGATTCAGAAAGTATTTAGGAGCACGTTTCAGGCCATTTGGAGTCGTTTGGTACCACTTATGAAGTGACCTTTTTGAAAAATCTCGACACCTAGGGTTAGGGGTTAGGGTTAGGGTTAGGGAATAGGGATGATAACCACGATGACTGATTTGAGGATGACTTATTTGTGAATAACTTTTGATAGGGTTAGGGTTAGGGTTAGGAATAGGGATGATAACCACGATGACTGATTTGAGGATGACTTATTTGTGAATAACTTTTGATAGGAAGGTCATA
>NW_026910593.1:150000-152500 GCF_963691925.1 Scomber scombrus
TTTTGTTTTTTTTATTTTTCCATTTTTTTGGTTTTTTCTTATTTTTGTTGTTGTTTTCTTCCCCCCTTGTTTAGGTTAACCATGATCTTCTGTGTGTGCCCTGTAGCTACGGGTTAGGGTTAGGGTTAGGGTTAGGGTTAGGGTTAGGGTTAGGAATAGGGATGATAACCACGATCACATATTTGAGGATCACATATTTGTGAATAACTTTTGATAGCAAGGTCATAGAGATCTGAAACCAAGCTCCGCCCCCACTATTTCAGGCATGGCCTTTCCAACGGTACCACCCACGAGTTCATACGACGTTCCCTTCCTGAGATACGTCACTTTTTTATTTTGAAATAGCTGTATCTCGGGAACCGTAGCTCGTAGAGACATGGGACCAAGACTGGCGCGTTCAGCACCCCCTAATTAGGTCTGACGCCACCCACTCCCGAGTCTCTACGACCTTCGGTTCCCGAGTTACAGGTCAAAACGTCCTCCCCATTGGAAATGAATGGGTTGAAAATTTCACTAAGTGTGGATGCCAAAATGTATGATTCAGAAAGTATTTAGGAGCACGTTTCAGGCCATTTGGAGTCGTTTGGTACCACTTATGAAGTGACCTTTTTGAAAAATCTCGACACCTAGGGTTAGGGGTTAGGGTTAGGGTTAGGGAATAGGGATGATAACCACGATGACTGATTTGAGGATGACTTATTTGTGAATAACTTTTGATAGGGTTAGGGTTAGGGTTAGGAATAGGGATGATAACCACGATGACTGATTTGAGGATGACTTATTTGTGAATAACTTTTGATAGGAAGGTCATAGAGACCTGAAACCAAGGGTTAGGGTTAGGGTTAGGGTTAGGGTTAGGGTAGGGTTAGGGTTAGGGTTAGGGGTTAGGGTTAGGGTTAGGGTTAGGGTAGGGTTAGGGTTAGGGTTAGGGTTAGGAATAGGGATGATAACCACGATGACTGATTTGAGGATGACTTATTTGTGAATAACTTTTGATAGGAAGGTCATAGAGACCTGAAACTAAGCTACGCCCCCACTATTTCAGGCATGGCCTTTCCAACGGTACCACCCACGAGTTTATACGACGTTCTGTTCCTGAGATACGCCCCTTTTTTCTTTTGAAATAGCTGTATCTCGGGAACCGTAGCTCGTAGAGACATGGGACCAAGACTGGCGCGTTCAGCACCCCCTAATTAGGTCTGACGCCACCCACTCCCGAGTCTCTACGACCTTCGGTTCCCGAGTTACAGGTCAAAACGTCCTCCCCATTGGAAATGAATGGGTTGAAAATTTCACTAAGTGTGGATGCCAAAATGTATGATTCAGAAAGTATTTAGGAGCACGTTTCAGGCCATTTGGAGTCGTTTGGTACCACTTATGAAGTGACCTTTTTGAAAAATCTCGACACCTAGGGTTAGGGGTTAGGGTTAGGGTTAGGGAATAGGGATGATAACCACGATGACTGATTTGAGGATGACTTATTTGTGAATAACTTTTGATAGGGTTAGGGTTAGGGTTAGGAATAGGGATGATAACCACGATGACTGATTTGAGGATGACTTATTTGTGAATAACTTTTGATAGGAAGGTCATAGAGACCTGAAACCAAGGGTTAGGGTTAGGGTTAGGGTTAGGGTTAGGGTAGGGTTAGGGTTAGGGTTAGGGGTTAGGGTTAGGGTTAGGGTTAGGGTAGGGTTAGGGTTAGGGTTAGGGTTAGGAATAGGGATGATAACCACGATGACTGATTTGAGGATGACTTATTTGTGAATAACTTTTGATAGGAAGGTCATAGAGACCTGAAACTAAGCTACGCCCCCACTATTTCAGGCATGGCCTTTCCAACGGTACCACCCACGAGTTTATACGACGTTCTGTTCCTGAGATACGCCCCTTTTTTCTTTTGAAATAGCTGTATATCGGGAACCGTAGCTCGTAGAGACATGGGACCAAGACTGGCGCGTTCAGCACCCCCTAATTAGGTCTGACGCCACCCACTCCCGAGTCTCTACGACCTTCGGTTCCCGAGTTACAGGTCAAAACGTCCTCCCCATTGGAAATGAATGGGTTGAAAATTTCACTAAGTGTGGATGCCAAAATGTATGATTCAGAAAGTATTTAGGAGCACGTTTCAGGCCATTTGGAGTCGTTTGGTACCACTTATGAAGTGACCTTTTTGAAAAATCTCGACACCTAGGGTTAGGGGTTAGGGTTAGGGTTAGGGAATAGGGATGATAACCACGATGACTGATTTGAGGATGACTTATTTGTGAATAACTTTTGATAGGGTTAGGGTTAGGGTTAGGAATAGGGATGATAACCACGATGACTGATTTGAGGATGACTTATTTGTGAATAACTTTTGATAGGAAGGTTAGGGTTAGGGTTAGGGTTAGGGTTAGGGTTAGGGTTAGGGTAGGGTTAGGGTTAGGGTTAGGGTTCGGGTTGGGGTTGGGGTTATGGGTTTTTGGGTTAAAATCTGTTGCACTGGCCTACTGCTCTG
>NW_026910593.1:157500-160000 GCF_963691925.1 Scomber scombrus
TCTGACGCCACCCACTCCCGAGTCTCTACGACCTTCGGTTCCCGAGTTACAGGTCAAAACGTCCTCCCCATTGGAAATGAATGGGTTGAAAATTTCACTAAGTGTGGATGCCAAAATGTATGATTCAGAAAGTATTTAGGAGCACGTTTCAGGCCATTTGGAGTCGTTTGGTACCACTTATGAAGTGACCTTTTTGAAAAATCTCGACACCTAGGGTTAGGGGTTAGGGTTAGGGTTAGGGAATAGGGATGATAACCACGATGACTGATTTGAGGATGACTTATTTGTGAATAACTTTTGATAGGGTTAGGGTTAGGGTTAGGAATAGGGATGATAACCACGATGACTGATTTGAGGATGACTTATTTGTGAATAACTTTTGATAGGAAGGTCATAGAGACCTGAAACCAAGGGTTAGGGTTAGGGTTAGGGTTAGGGTTAGGGTAGGGTTAGGGTTAGGGTTAGGGGTTAGGGTTAGGGTTAGGGTTAGGGTAGGGTTAGGGTTAGGGTTAGGGTTAGGAATAGGGATGATAACCACGATGACTGATTTGAGGATGACTTATTTGTGAATAACTTTTGATAGGAAGGTCATAGAGACCTGAAACTAAGCTACGCCCCCACTATTTCAGGCATGGCCTTTCCAACGGTACCACCCACGAGTTTATACGACGTTCTGTTCCTGAGATACGCCCCTTTTTTCTTTTGAAATAGCTGTATATCGGGAACCGTAGCTCGTAGAGACATGGGACCAAGACTGGCGCGTTCAGCACCCCCTAATTAGGTCTGACGCCACCCACTCCCGAGTCTCTACGACCTTCGGTTCCCGAGTTACAGGTCAAAACGTCCTCCCCATTGGAAATGAATGGGTTGAAAATTTCACTAAGTGTGGATGCCAAAATGTATGATTCAGAAAGTATTTAGGAGCACGTTTCAGGCCATTTGGAGTCGTTTGGTACCACTTATGAAGTGACCTTTTTGAAAAATCTCGACACCTAGGGTTAGGGGTTAGGGTTAGGGTTAGGGAATAGGGATGATAACCACGATGACTGATTTGAGGATGACTTATTTGTGAATAACTTTTGATAGGGTTAGGGTTAGGGTTAGGAATAGGGATGATAACCACGATGACTGATTTGAGGATGACTTATTTGTGAATAACTTTTGATAGGAAGGTTAGGGTTAGGGTTAGGGTTAGGGTTAGGGTTAGGGTTAGGGTAGGGTTAGGGTTAGGGTTAGGGTTCGGGTTGGGGTTGGGGTTATGGGTTTTTGGGTTAAAATCTGTTGCACTGGCCTACTGCTCTGTGAGATGGATGGTGTAGGGGTAGGGGCGAAGGCTCCCCCCGCTAGAGGACCAGGTTCGATCCCCAGGCAGGGCAACAAGGCAGAGAAAAGAGAGGGGCCCACAGGGGTCAGATTTATAAAAAGGATATATTGGGGTAGTGGGACAAGGCCCATCAGCAGCACCCCGTTAGGAGGGGTGCCACCTCCTGGCCTCGTCCCAGCCCGGGCTGAACGGATCCCTCCGTACTTAATTGTTGTTTAAAAAGGGTCCACAGTGTTGACCCCAATCATGATCTTGGATAAAAACCATAAAATTAATAATGTATAAATAATACATGTTAAAATAAATACAAGAGAAAAAGAAGGGGGGAGAAGACACAAGACAGTATGGGTTTTAAAACACTGGAGCAGAGGAATGTAAGTAAGTGCTAAAATGGGTTAGTAAAGTGCTTTAAGGCAAGTGCTATATACAATAAAATACAATAAAATGCAAACATGTGGTTAGTAAAAAACCAAAAGATTCCCTGCTCTCAGTTATAAAATCCAAAACAAATATAAACAAACAAAACATTTAAAAGAATAGAATTATATCAGTAGAATAATATATTTATATATAATAAATGTTATCCAAAATCATGATTTAAAGGGAACATAGAACAATCGGCTCAAGATCCCAAAACAGCGGAGCAGGGGAGTAAAATTAAGTGCTAAATTAGATTAGTAAAAAGTGCTAAATAAGTGCTTGAAAAAGTGCTAAAACAATCAATAAAACAATCAATAAAACACAGCAAACCATTGTTAGTAAAACCAAGTATCCCCTGCTCCTGGCCATAAAATCCAGAACCAATAAAATTCCATGTTAAAAAAGTCGTTTTTTAATCAACATTCTGGCTTGTTGGGGAATTGAACCCTGGTCTACCATAAGGCAGACCAGGGCTACTACCCCTCTGCTAAAATAGGTTAAGATTGTTTTGGTTAAAATTTACTGGGATCCGCACAGCTAAAATGTGGGCCCAGGCCCGGGAGGACCGTGTCAGGGGGTGATGGTAGCGGTTAGCTTTCAGTCGTCGTTAAGACCCCCTGGCACGGTGGTCCCGAGCCTGTGGATCCAAATCTTCTCCGCTCTCTTCCTCTGCCCACAGGTCCAACGGTCGTTATTTTGGAGACCGGATACGATGAGGTGAGTGAGTGTATGTGTTTGGAAGTGTTGGACCAGAGG
>NW_026910593.1:162500-167500 GCF_963691925.1 Scomber scombrus
GGCCTTTCCAACGGTACCACCCACGAGTTCATACGACGTTCCCTTCCTGAGATACGTCACTTTTTTATTTTGAAATAGCTGTATCTCGGGAACCGTAGCTCGTAGAGACATGGGACCAAGACTGGCGCGTTCAGCACCCCCTAATTAGGTCTGACGCCACCCACTCCCGAGTCTCTACGACCTTCGGTTCCCGAGTTACAGGTCAAAACGTCCTCCCCATTGGAAATGAATGGGTTGAAAATTTCACTAAGTGTGGATGCCAAAATGTATGATTCAGAAAGTATTTAGGAGCACGTTTCAGGCCATTTGGAGTCGTTTGGTACCACTTATGAAGTGACCTTTTTGAAAAATCTCGACACCTAGGGTTAGGGGTTAGGGTTAGGGTTAGGGAATAGGGATGATAACCACGATGACTGATTTGAGGATGACTTATTTGTGAATAACTTTTGATAGGGTTAGGGTTAGGGTTAGGAATAGGGATGATAACCACGATGACTGATTTGAGGATGACTTATTTGTGAATAACTTTTGATAGGAAGGTCATAGAGACCTGAAACCAAGGGTTAGGGTTAGGGTTAGGGTTAGGGTTAGGGTAGGGTTAGGGTTAGGGTTAGGGGTTAGGGTTAGGGTTAGGGTTAGGGTAGGGTTAGGGTTAGGGTTAGGGTTAGGAATAGGGATGATAACCACGATGACTGATTTGAGGATGACTTATTTGTGAATAACTTTTGATAGGAAGGTCATAGAGACCTGAAACTAAGCTACGCCCCCACTATTTCAGGCATGGCCTTTCCAACGGTACCACCCACGAGTTTATACGACGTTCTGTTCCTGAGATACGCCCCTTTTTTCTTTTGAAATAGCTGTATCTCGGGAACCGTAGCTCGTAGAGACATGGGACCAAGACTGGCGCGTTCAGCACCCCCTAATTAGGTCTGACGCCACCCACTCCCGAGTCTCTACGACCTTCGGTTCCCGAGTTACAGGTCAAAACGTCCTCCCCATTGGAAATGAATGGGTTGAAAATTTCACTAAGTGTGGATGCCAAAATGTATGATTCAGAAAGTATTTAGGAGCACGTTTCAGGCCATTTGGAGTCGTTTGGTACCACTTATGAAGTGACCTTTTTGAAAAATCTCGACACCTAGGGTTAGGGGTTAGGGTTAGGGTTAGGGAATAGGGATGATAACCACGATGACTGATTTGAGGATGACTTATTTGTGAATAACTTTTGATAGGGTTAGGGTTAGGGTTAGGAATAGGGATGATAACCACGATGACTGATTTGAGGATGACTTATTTGTGAATAACTTTTGATAGGAAGGTCATAGAGACCTGAAACCAAGGGTTAGGGTTAGGGTTAGGGTTAGGGTTAGGGTAGGGTTAGGGTTAGGGTTAGGGGTTAGGGTTAGGGTTAGGGTTAGGGTAGGGTTAGGGTTAGGGTTAGGGTTAGGAATAGGGATGATAACCACGATGACTGATTTGAGGATGACTTATTTGTGAATAACTTTTGATAGGAAGGTCATAGAGACCTGAAACTAAGCTACGCCCCCACTATTTCAGGCATGGCCTTTCCAACGGTACCACCCACGAGTTTATACGACGTTCTGTTCCTGAGATACGCCCCTTTTTTCTTTTGAAATAGCTGTATATCGGGAACCGTAGCTCGTAGAGACATGGGACCAAGACTGGCGCGTTCAGCACCCCCTAATTAGGTCTGACGCCACCCACTCCCGAGTCTCTACGACCTTCGGTTCCCGAGTTACAGGTCAAAACGTCCTCCCCATTGGAAATGAATGGGTTGAAAATTTCACTAAGTGTGGATGCCAAAATGTATGATTCAGAAAGTATTTAGGAGCACGTTTCAGGCCATTTGGAGTCGTTTGGTACCACTTATGAAGTGACCTTTTTGAAAAATCTCGACACCTAGGGTTAGGGGTTAGGGTTAGGGTTAGGGAATAGGGATGATAACCACGATGACTGATTTGAGGATGACTTATTTGTGAATAACTTTTGATAGGGTTAGGGTTAGGGTTAGGAATAGGGATGATAACCACGATGACTGATTTGAGGATGACTTATTTGTGAATAACTTTTGATAGGAAGGTCATAGAGACCTGAAACCAAGGGTTAGGGTTAGGGTTAGGGTAGGGTTAGGGTTAGGGTTAGGGTTAGGAATAGGGATGATAACCACGATGACTGATTTGAGGATGACTTATTTGTGAATAACTTTTGATAGGAAGGTCATAGAGATCTGAAACCAAGCTCCGCCCCCACTATTTCAGGCATGGCCTTTCCAACGGTACCACCCACGAGTTCATACGACGTTCCGTTCCTGAGATACGTCACTTTTTTATTTTGAAATAGCTGTATCTCGGGAACCGTAGGTCGTAGAGACATGGGACCAAGACTGGCGCGTTCAGCGCCCCCTAATTAGGTCTGACGCCACCCACTTCCGAGTCTCTACGACCTTCGGTTCCCGAGTTACAGGTCAAAACGTCCTCCCCATTGGAAATGAATGGGGTTAAAATTTCACTAAGTGTAGATGCCAAAATGTATGATGCAGAAAGTATTTAGGAGCACGTTTCAGGCCATTTGGAGTCTATTGATACCACTTATGAAGTGAAATTTTTTTTTGAAAAATCTCGACACCTAGGGTTAGGGTTAGGGTTAGGGTTAGGAATAGGGATGAGGGTTAGGGTTAGGGTGTTAGGGTTAGGGTGTTAGGGTGTTAGGGTTAGGAATAGGGATTAGGGTTAGGGTTAGGGTTAGGGTTAGGGTGGTTAGGGTTAGGGTTAGGGTTAGGGTTAGGGTGGTTAGGGTTAGGGTTAGGGTTAGGGTTAGGGTTAGGGTTAGGGGTTAGGGTTAGGGTTAGGGTTAGGGTTAGGGTTAGGGGTTAGGGTTAGGGTTAGGGTTAGGGGCAGGTTAAGGGATAAGTGCCACTTTTGAAATCGCGTCTCATTTTCCTGTGAGCATCTGAGAGACTTGAGATTCCGGCTACCCCCCCATTATCGGCCACGGGCTTTCGATTGAGACCGGAACCAAGTCTCTAGGCCACTCCCACCGGAAGTTATGGCCAAAAAAGGGGTATTTTCAGAGTTTTTGGGGGGCTCATTTTTCCCCTTAAGTGCTCATTAGTTGAGACTCCGCCTACCCCCCCATTATCGACCACGCCCGATCGATAGAGACCGGAACCAAGTCTGTGCGACATTCCTATCAAAAGTTATTGGCCAATCAAAATCCCCCATAGGAATGAATGGAGAAGTGTGAAAAAATCGCCTAAGTGCCACATGGTCATATGTATGGGGTTAGGGTTAGGGTTAGGGTTAGGGTTAGGGTTAGGTTAGGGTTAGGGTTAGGGTTAGGGTTAAGGGATAAGTGCCACTTTTGAAATCGCGTCTCATTTTCCTGTGAGCATCTGAGAGACTTGAGATTCCGGCTACCCCCCCATTATCGGCCACGGGCTTTCGATTGAGACCGGAACCAAGTCTCTAGGCCACTCCCACCGGAAGTTATGGCCAAAAAAGGGGTATTTTCAGAGTTTTTGGGGGGCTCATTTTTCCCCTTAAGTGCTCATTAGTTGAGACTCCGCCTACCCCCCCATTATCGACCACGCCCGATCGATAGAGACCGGAACCAAGTCTGTGCGACATTCCTATCAAAAGTTATTGGCCAATCAAAATCCCCCATAGGAATGAATGGAGAAGTGTGAAAAAATCGCCTAAGTGCCACATGGTCATATGTATGGGGGGGCGGTCCCCAGGAAACCTGACCACTATATGGGTTAGGGTTAGGGTTAGGGTTAGGGTTAGGGTCATTCCCTGCGAGGGCAGGGTTAGGGTTAGGGTTAGGGTTAGGGTTAGGGTTAGGAATAGGGATGATAACCACGATGACTGATTTGAGGATGACTTATTTGTGAATAACTTTTGATAGGAAGGTCATAGAGATCTGAAACCAAGCTCCGCCCCCACTATTTCAGGCATGGCCTTTCCAACGGTACCACCCACGAGTTCATACGACGTTCCGTTCCTGAGATACGTCACTTTTTTATTTTGAAATAGCTGTATCTCGGGAACCGTAGGTCGTAGAGACATGGGACCAAGACTGGCGCGTTCAGCGCCCCCTAATTAGGTCTGACGCCACCCACTTCCGAGTCTCTACGACCTTCGGTTCCCGAGTTACAGGTCAAAACGTCCTCCCCATTGGAAATGAATGGGGTTAAAATTTCACTAAGTGTAGATGCCAAAATGTATGATGCAGAAAGTATTTAGGAGCACGTTTCAGGCCATTTGGAGTCTATTGATACCACTTATGAAGTGAAATTTTTTTTTGAAAAATCTCGACACCTAGGGTTAGGGTTAGGGTTAGGGTTAGGAATAGGGATGAGGGTTAGGGTTAGGGTGTTAGGGTTAGGGTGTTAGGGTGTTAGGGTTAGGAATAGGGATTAGGGTTAGGGTTAGGGTTAGGGTTAGGGTGGTTAGGGTTAGGGTTAGGGTTAGGGTTAGGGTGGTTAGGGTTAGGGTTAGGGTTAGGGTTAGGGTTAGGGTTAGGGGTTAGGGTTAGGGTTAGGGTTAGGGTTAGGGTTAGGGGTTAGGGTTAGGGTTAGGGTTAGGGGCAGGGTTAGGTGAGGGGACAAGAGGCCCGACCCCCTTAAGGGGGAAGGTACGTGCACTCGCCACCCCTCGGACAAGCCCCCTCCCCCACATACTCGTCCCCCCGTCCCCCTATTATGTGCCATAATCGGCTTATATTGGTCAAGTCGCCTTTGTTATATCAAGTATCATAGTTTTTTTTGTTTTTTTTATTTTTCCATTTTTTTGGTTTTTTCTTATTTTTGTTGTTGTTTTCTTCCCCCCTTGTTTAGGTTAACCATGATCTTCTGTGTGTGCCCTGTAGCTACGGGTTAGGGTTAGGGTTAGGGTTAGGGTTAGGGTTAGGGTTAGGGTTAGGAATAGGGATGATAACCACGATCACATATTTGAGGATCACATATTTGTGAATAA
>NW_026910593.1:180000-182103 GCF_963691925.1 Scomber scombrus
GGTTAGGGTTAGGGTTAGGGTTAGGGTTAGGGTTAGGGTTAGGGTTAGGGTTAGGGTTAGGGTTAGGGTTAGGGTTAGGGTTAGGGTTAGGGTTAGGGTTAGGGTTAGGGTTAGGGTTAGGGTTAGGGTTAGGGTTAGGGTTAGGGTTAGGGTTAGGGTTAGGGTTAGGGTTAGGGTTAGGGTTAGGGTTAGGGTTAGGGTTAGGGTTAGGGTTAGGGTTAGGGTTAGGGTTAGGGTTAGGGTTAGGGTTAGGGTTAGGGTTAGGGTTAGGGTTAGGGTTAGGGTTAGGGTTAGGGTTAGGGTTAGGGTTAGGGTTAGGGTTAGGGTTAGGGTTAGGGTTAGGGTTAGGGTTAGGGTTAGGGTTAGGGTTAGGGTTAGGGTTAGGGTTAGGGTTAGGGTTAGGGTTAGGGTTAGGGTTAGGGTTAGGGTTAGGGTTAGGGTTAGGGTTAGGGTTAGGGTTAGGGTTAGGGTTAGGGTTAGGGTTAGGGTTAGGGTTAGGGTTAGGGTTAGGGTTAGGGTTAGGGTTAGGGTTAGGGTTAGGGTTAGGGTTAGGGTTAGGGTTAGGGTTAGGGTTAGGGTTAGGGTTAGGGTTAGGGTTAGGGTTAGGGTTAGGGTTAGGGTTAGGGTTAGGGTTAGGGTTAGGGTTAGGGTTAGGGTTAGGGTTAGGGTTAGGGTTAGGGTTAGGGTTAGGGTTAGGGTTAGGGTTAGGGTTAGGGTTAGGGTTAGGGTTAGGGTTAGGGTTAGGGTTAGGGTTAGGGTTAGGGTTAGGGTTAGGGTTAGGGTTAGGGTTAGGGTTAGGGTTAGGGTTAGGGTTAGGGTTAGGGTTAGGGTTAGGGTTAGGGTTAGGGTTAGGGTTAGGGTTAGGGTTAGGGTTAGGGTTAGGGTTAGGGTTAGGGTTAGGGTTAGGGTTAGGGTTAGGGTTAGGGTTAGGGTTAGGGTTAGGGTTAGGGTTAGGGTTAGGGTTAGGGTTAGGGTTAGGGTTAGGGTTAGGGTTAGGGTTAGGGTTAGGGTTAGGGTTAGGGTTAGGGTTAGGGTTAGGGTTAGGGTTAGGGTTAGGGTTAGGGTTAGGGTTAGGGTTAGGGTTAGGGTTAGGGTTAGGGTTAGGGTTAGGGTTAGGGTTAGGGTTAGGGTTAGGGTTAGGGTTAGGGTTAGGGTTAGGGTTAGGGTTAGGGTTAGGGTTAGGGTTAGGGTTAGGGTTAGGGTTAGGGTTAGGGTTAGGGTTAGGGTTAGGGTTAGGGTTAGGTTAGGGTTAGGGTTAGGGTTAGGGTTAGGGTTAGGGTTAGGGTTAGGGTTAGGGTTAGGGTTAGGGTTAGGGTTAGGGTTAGGGTTAGGTTAGGGTTAGGGTTAGGGTTAGGGTTAGGGTTAGGGTTAGGGTTAGGGTTAGGGTTAGGGTTAGGGTTAGGGTTAGGTTAGGGTTAGGGTTAGGGTTAGGGTTAGGTTAGGGTTAGGGTTAGGGTTAGGGTTAGGGTTAGGGTTAGGGTTAGGGTTAGGGTTAGGGTTAGGGTTAGGGTTAGGGTTAGGGTTAGGGTTAGGGTTAGGGTTAGGGTTAGGTTAGGGTTAGGGTTAGGGTTAGGGTTAGGGTTAGGGTTAGGGTTAGGGTTAGGGTTAGGGTTAGGGTTAGGGTTAGGGTTAGGGTTAGGGTTAGGGTTAGGGTTAGGGTTAGGGTTAGGGTTAGGGTTAGGGTTAGGGTTAGGGTTAGGGTTAGGGTTAGGGTTAGGGTTAGGGTTAGGGTTAGGGTTAGGGTTAGGGTTAGGGTTAGGGTTAGGGTTAGGGTTAGGGTTAGGGTTAGGGTTAGGGTTAGGGTTAGGGTTAGGGTTAGGGTTAGGGTTAGGGTTAGGGTTAGGGTTAGGGTTAGGTTAGGGTTAGGGTTAGGGTTAGGGTTAGGGTTAGGGTTAGGGTTAGGGTTAGGGTTAGGGTTAGGGTTAGGGTTAGGTTAGGGTTAGGGTTAGGGTTAGGGTTAGGGTTAGGGTTAGGGTTAGGGTTAGGTTAGGGTTAGGGTTAGGGTTAGGGTTAGGGTTAGGGTTAGGGTTAGGGTTAGGTTAGGGTTAGGGTTAGGGTTAGGGTTAGGGTTAGGGTTAGGGTTAGGGTTAGGGTTAGGGTTAG
>NW_026910594.1:0-2500 GCF_963691925.1 Scomber scombrus
CACCGTGGTGAAGATGGTCCCGATCAGCTGACTGATGGTGCTCTGGTCCCGACCCACACACATGGATTCAGCCAGGAGGAACGGGACCGCCACGGTGCCGCTGAAACACGTCAGGTAGTGCTGAGGACAGGGGACATGTTCAAATCTCTGTCTGCCTTCATTTCCTGTTCACTCTCTCCACTGCCCCAGTCATCCCAGTCTCAACTCAATCTAATCCCAGTCATTCCAGTCTCAACTCAATCTAATCCCAGTCATCCCAGTCTCAACTCAATCTAATCCCAGTCATCCCAGTCTCAACTCAATCTAAACCCAGTCATCCCAGTCTCAACTCAATCTAATCCCAGTCATCCCAGTCTCAACTCAATCTAATCCCAGTCATCCCAGTCTCAACTCAATCTAATCCCAGTCATCCCAGTCTCAACTCAATCTAATCCCAGTCATCCCAGTCTCAACTCAATCTAATCCCAGTCATCCCAGTCTCAACTCAATCTAATCCCAGTCATCCCAGTCTCAACTCAATCTAATCCCAGTCATCCCAGTCTCAACTCAATCTAAACCCAGTCATCCCAGTCTCAACTCAATCTAATCCCAGTCATCCCAGTCTCAACTCAATCTAATCCCAGTCATCCCAGTCTCAACTCAATCTAATCCCAGTCATCCCAGTCTCAACTCAATCTAATCCCAGTCATCCCAGTCTCAACTCAATCTAATCCCAGTCATCCCAGTCTCAACTCAATCTAATCCCAGTCATCCCAGTCTCAACTCAATCTAATCCCAGTCATCCCAGTCTCAACTCAATCTAATCCCAGTCATCCCAGTCTCAACTCAATCTAATCCCAGTCATCCCAGTCTCAACTCAATCTAATCCCAGTCATCCCAGTCTCAACTCAATCTAATCCCAGTCATCCCAGTCTCAACTCAATCTAATCCCAGTCATCCCAGTCTCAACTCAATCTAATCCCAGTCATCCCAGTCTCAACTCAATCTAATCCCAGTCATCCCAGTCTCAACTCAATCTAATCCCAGTCATCCCAGTCTCAACTCAATCTAATCCCAGTCATCCCAGTCTCAACTCAATCTAATCCCAGTCATCCCAGTCTCAACTCAATCTAATCCCAGTCATCCCAGTCTCAACTCAATCTAATCCCAGTCATCCCAGTCTCAACTCAATCTAATCCCAGTCATCCCAGTCTCAACTCAATCTAATCCCAGTCATTCCAGTCTCAACTCAATCTAATCCCAGTCATCCCAGTCTCAACTGAATCTAATCCCAGTCATTCCAGTCTCAACTCAATCTAATCCCAGTCATCCCAGTCTCAACTGAATGTAATCCCAGTCATCCCAGTCTCAACTCAATCTAATCCCAGTCATTCCAGTCTCAACTCAATCTAATCCCAGTCATCCCAGTCTCAACTCAATCTAATCCCAGTAATTCCAGTCTCAACTCAATCTAATCCCAGTCATCCCAGTCTCAACTCAATCTAATCCCAGTCATCCCAGTCTCAACTCAATCTAATCCCAGTCATCCCAGTCTCAACTCAATCTAATCCCAGTCATCCCAGTCTCAACTCAATCTAATCCCAGTCATCCCAGTCTCAACTCAATCTAATCCCAGTCATCCCAGTCTCAACTCAATCTAATCCCAGTCATCCCAGTCTCAACTCAATCTAATCCCAGTCATTCCAGTCTCAACTCAATCTAATCCCAGTCATCCCAGTCTCAACTGAATCTAATCCCAGTCATTCCAGTCTCAACTCAATCTAATCCCAGTCATCCCAGTCTCAACTGAATCTAATCCCAGTCATCCCAGTCTCAACTCAATCTAATCCCAGTCATCCCAGTCTCAACTCAATCTAATCCCAGTCATCCCAGTCTCAACTCAATCTAATCCCAGTCATCCCAGTCTCAACTCAATCTAATCCCAGTCATTCCAGTCGCAACTCAATCTAATCCCAGTCATCCCAGTCTCAACTCAATCTAATCCCAGTCATCCCAGTCTCAACTCAATCTAATCCCAGTCATTCCAGTCTCAACTCAATCTAATCCCAGTCATCCCAGTCTCAACTCAATCTAATCCCAGTCATTCCAGTCTCAACTCAATCTAATCCCAGTCATCCCAGTCTCAACTCAATCTAATCCCAGTCATTCCAGTCTCAACTCAATCTAATCCCAGTCATCCCAGTCTCAACTCAATCTAAACCCAGTCATCCCAGTCTCAACTGAATCTAATCCCAGTCATCCCAGTCTTAACTCAATCTAATCCCAGTCATTCCAGTCTCAACTCAATCTAATCCCAGTCATCCCAGTCTCAACTCAATCTAATCCCAGTCATCCCAGTCTCAACTCAATCTAATCCCAGTCATCCCAGTCTCAACTCAATCTAATCCCAGTCATTCCAGTCTCAACTCAATCTAATCCCAGTCATCCCAGTCTAAACTGAGTGTAAACAGAACCAGTATGAGCCCAGTCTTACCTGTAGTCCCAGTAGGATACACAGGTA
>NW_026910594.1:7500-20000 GCF_963691925.1 Scomber scombrus
GTCCACCTGCTCACCTGTTCACCTGCTCACCTGCTACCTGTCCACCTGCTACCTGTTCACCTGCTACCTGTCCACCTGCTACCTGTCCACCTGCTCACCTGTTCACCTGCTACCTGTTCACCTGCTACCTGCTCACCTGCTACCTGTCCACCTGCTACCTGTCCACCTGCTACCTGCTACCTGTCCACCTGCTACCTGTTCCCCTGCTACCTGCTACCTGCTACCTGTTCACCTGTCTACCTGTTCACCTGCTATCTGCTCACCTGTCCACCTGCTACCTGTTCCCCTGCTACCTGTCCACCTGCTACCTGTTCACCTGTCTACCTGTTCACCTGCTATCTGCTCACCTGTCCACCTGCTACCTGTTCACCTGTCTACCTGTTCACCTGCTATCTGCTCACCTGTCCACCTGCTACCTGTCCACCTGCTACCTGCTCACCTGCTACCTGTCCACCTGCTCACCTGTTCCCCTGCTACCTGTCCACCTGCTATCTGTTCCCCTGCTACCTGTCCACCTGCTCACCTGCTATCTGCTCACCTGTCCACCTGCTACCTGTCCACCTGCTACCTGTCCACCTGCTACCTGTTCACCTGCTACCTGTCCACCTGCTACCTGTTCACCTGCTACCTGTCCACCTGTCCACCTGTCTACCTGCTCACCTGTCCACCTGTCTACCTGCTCACCTGTCCACCTGCTACCTGTTCACCTGCTCACCTGTCCACCTGCTCACCTGTCTACCTGTCCACCTGCTACCTGTTCACCTGCTACCTGTCCACCTGTCTACCTGCTCACCTGTCCACCTGCTACCTGTCCCAGCAACATAATGATGAATAATCAGTTTACCTTAAAGTCGTCTTCCATTTCAGCTCCAGCCGTCCGACTTCCTCGACAACCAAACAGCTACTGAAGAGTGTGACTGTGTGTGTGTGTGTTACTGTGTGTGTGTGTGTTACTGTGTGTGTGTGTGTGTGTGTGAGTGTTACTGTGTGTGTGTGTGTGTGTGTGTGTGTGTGTGACTGTGTGTATTTCAGGTGAAAGTCCGCAGAGGTTAACTTTATTAACCATTACACACACACACACACAGACACAGACTTCTCACCTGTGTGTCAGCTGATGCAGCAGAGAGCTAATCACTGATTATTGATCCTAACGGGTCACAGTGAACGGGTCACAGTAACCTTCTGAGCACGTGCAGGAAATAAATCGTCACATGTCGAAAATGAGCAAATTTATTTCACACATGCAACATTTTTATTGCATTTATCATCTGCAGTTTGTACAGAATATTACAATAATTACATTTATTACATTAATATTAATAATAACAATAATAATAATATGATTCTTCACATATTTGCATCATTTTCACATCAGAGAAATAAAAAAATGTCTTTGAGACGACGACGAATAAAACGTTTAAACCAGTTCAGACCAGAAACAATCTTTCTGTAGTGATGTCACTCTGACCCTGATCTCTACCTGTCTGTCTCCACCTGTCTGTCTCACCTGTCTGTCTCTACCTGTGTGTCTCACCTGTCTGTCTCTACCTGTCTGTCTCACCTGTGTCTCTACCTGTGTGTCTCACCTGTGTCTCACCTGTCTCTACCTGTCTGTCTCACCTGTCTGTCTCACCTGTCTGTCTCTACATGTCTGTCTCTCTCACCTGTCTGTCTCTACCTGTCTATCTCACCTGTCTGTCTCTACCTGTGTGTCTCTACCTGTCTGTCTCTACCTGTCTGTCTCTACCTGTGTGTCTCCACCTGTCTGTCTCTACCTGTCTGTCTCTCCTGTGTGTCTCACCTGTCTGTCTCTCCTGTGTGTCTCACATGTGTCTCTACCTGTGTGTCTCACCTGTCTGTCTCTACCTGTCTGTCTCACCTGTCTGTCTCACCTGTCTGTCTCTACCTGTGTGTCTCACCTGTCTGTCTCTCCTGTGTGTCTCACCTGTCTGTCTCTACCTGTGTGTCTCACATGTGTCTCTACCTGTCTGTCTCACCTGTCTGTCTCACCTGTCTGTCTCTACCTGTGTGTCTCACATGTGTCTCTACCTGTGTGTCTCACCTGTCTGTCTCTACCTGTCTGTCTCACCTGTCTGTCTCTACCTGTGTGTCTCACCTGTCTATCTCTACCTGTCTGTCCCCAGGTTTAGGAGTGTTCAGGTGTGTCAGAAAAAATGGGAAAACTCAGCATCAACATAAAAAATAAAAAGTTAATCTGTTCACTGATTGGTCGATGATTGCTTAATCAGTGTGTTGATTGGAGGACGCAACATAAACCTGTAATTGATCTGATCTCCATGGAAACGCTCATTATAAATATAAACTCTTCATTTAAATAATTATTAATCATTGATTGATTGATCATCGGCCGCTCTGACTCCGCCCACAGACTCTCAGCCAATCACAGCTCAGGATTCTCAGCAGCTCTTCAGAGACGTGGCGCTGCGGAGAGAGAGACAGGTGTTACTGATGATGTCATCACAGAGATAGACAGGTGTTACTGATGATGTCATCAGAGAGAGAGAGACAGGTGTTACTGATGATGTCATCACAGAGAGAGACAGGTGTTACTGATGATGTCATCAGAGAGAGAGAGACAGGTGTAACTGATGATGTCATCACAGAGAGAGACAGGTGTTACTGATGATGTCATCAGAGAGACAGGTGTTACTGATGATGTCATCAGCATATTCATATTACCACTGTTTCTTCCTCTATAAAGACGATACTCCTCTGAGTGTAAACAGCAGCTGTTCTATTTTATTTGGATTATGGGTTAGGGGCTAGGGACTAGGGATTATGGGTTAGGGGCTAGGGGTTAGGGGCTAGGGATTAGGGGCTAGAGATTAGGGGCTAGGGACTAGGGATTATGGGTTAGGGGCTAGGGGTTAGGGGCTAGGGATTAGGGGCTAGAGATTAGGGGCTAGGGACTAGGGATTATGGGTTAGGGGCTAGGGATTAGGGGCTAGAGATTAGGGGTTAGGGGCTAGGGATTAGGGGCTAGAGATTAGGGGCTAGAGATTAGGGGCTAGAGATTAGGGGTTAGGGGCTAGAGATTAGGGGCTAGGGGTTAGGGGCTAGGGATTAGGGGCTAGAGATTAGGGGTTAGGGGCTAGAGATTAGGGGCTAGGGGTTAGGGGCTAGGGATTAGGGGCTAGAGATTAGGGGCTAGGGACTAGGGATTAGGGGCTAGAGATTAGGGGTTAGGGGCTAGGGGTTAGAGATTGAGGGGTTAGGGGCTAGGGGTTAGAGATTGAGGGGTTAGGGGCTAGGGGTTAGGGATTAGGGGCTAGGGGTTAGGGGCCAAGGGTTAGGAGCTAGGGGTTAGGGGCTAGGAGCTAGGGGTTAGGGGCTAGGAGTTAGGGGCCAAGGGTTAGGAGCTAGGGGTTAGGGGCTAGGAGCTAGGGGTTAGGAGCTAAGGGTTAGGGGCTAGGGATTAGAGGTTAGGGGCTAGGGGTTAGGAGCTAGGGGTTAGGGGCTAGGGGTTAGGGGCTAGGGATTAGAGGTTAGGGGCTAGGGATTAGAGGTTAGGGGCTAGGAGCTAGGGGTTAGGAGCTAGGGGTTAGGGGCTAGGGGTTAGGAGCTAGGGGTTAAGTATTGATGTTTAATATATTGACATATTTACATATAATGAGAAACATTATCATTTAATTTAATATGTGATTGACAATGTTTTCAATTGATCATTATTTTAAATATTCATTGTATTCAACATAAGTTTAAAGTTGGATTTATAATGAGTTTCTTTTCTTTTGGAGCCATGGCAACACATAATAACCCTAACCCTGACCCCTGACCCTAACCCTTATACATTTTTCTCAGGATAGTGACAAAGTCCAATTAATTATTATGAATTAATGAATTAATGAAAGCAATGACTCATGAAGGCCTTAGTCACAGTTATTATGACTTTTAGTTTCTATTGATTTAAGTTTGTAAATCATGTTTTAATGAATAATTTCAAGGATTTTAAAGAAGAAATCAGATGAATGTGGGTCCATGCTTCTGTGACCTGCTGCTCAGGAAACGCTCAGAAACATCTGCAGCAGCTGGGTTAGGGTTCAGAAACATCTGCAGCAGCTGGGTTAGAGCTCAGAAACATCTGCAGCAGCTGGGTTAGGGCTCAGAAACATCTGCAGCAGCTGGGTTAGGGTTCAGAAACATCTGCAGCAGCTGGGTTAGGGTTCAGAAACATCTGCAACAGCTGGGTTAGAGCTCAGAAACATCTGCAGCAGCTGGGTTAGAGCTCAGAAACATCTGCAGCAGCTGGGTTAGAGCTCAGAAACATCTGCAGCAGCTGGGTTAGAGCTCAGAAACATCTGCAGCAGCTGGGTTAGGGTTCAGAAACATCTGCAGCAGCTGGGTTAGAGCTCAGAAACATCTGCAGCAGCTGGGTTAGAGCTCAGAAACATCTGCAGCAGCTGGGTTAGAGCTCAGAAACATCTGCAGCAGCTGGGTTAGGGTTCAGAAACATCTGCAGCAGCTGGGTTAGAGCTCAGAAACATCTGCAGCAGCTGGGTTAGAGCTCAGAAACATCTGCAGCAGCTGGGTTAGAGCTCAGAAACATCTGCAGCAGCTGGGTTAGAGCTCAGAAACATCTGCAGCAGCTGGGTTAGAGCTCAGAAACATCTGCAGCAGCTGGGTTAGAGCTCAGAAACATCTGCAGCAGCTGGGTTAGGGCTCAGAAACATCTGCAGCAGCTGGGTTAGGGCTCAGAAACATCTGCAGCAGCTGGGTTAGAGCTCAGAAACATCTGCAGCAGCTGGGTTAGAGCTCAGAAACATCTGCAGCAGCTGGGTTAGAGCTCAGAAACATCTGCAGCAGCTGGGTTAGAGCTCAGAAACATCTGCAGCAGCTGGGTTAGAGCTCAGAAACATCTGCAGCAGCTGGGTTACAGCTCAGAAACATCTGCAGCAGCTGGGTTAGAGCTCAGAAACATCTGCAGCAGCTGGGTTAGAGCTCAGAAACATCTGCAGCAGCTGGGTTAGAGCTCAGAAACATCTGCAGCAGCTGGGTTAGGGTTAGTCTGACTCCACAGTGTCTCTCTGACCAGTTGAACCAGTTTGACCTGCAGCTGTGGAACTGGTTTATAGCTGCTGGAGCATCTGAACACTTTGTTTCACTGTGTTTGATTATTTTCTTTATTGATTTTTAATTCGTATTAATTTAACTATTTATTTCTGATATATTTTATCGTTCTGTTTGATCGACTCTTAAAGTGAAAACAATCTTTCTAACTGTAAATGAGACTTCCTATTTCCATTGAGAATTAAATGATTTAAAAATGAGATAATATCTAATATTTATCTAACCAATAGCTGAACCTGTCAGGACTTAGTTCCTGATTCTACGCTCCGGTATTTATCCGGTGCCTGATTCTACGCTCCGGTATTTAGCCGGTACCTGATTCTACGCTCCGGTATTTAGCCGGTACCTGATTCTACGCTCCGGTATTTAGCCGGTACCTGATTCTACGCTCCGGTATTTAGCCGGTACCTGATTCTAAGCTCCGGTATTTATCCGGTCCCTGATTCTAAGCTCCGGTATTTATCCGGTACCTGATTCTAAGCTCCGGTATTTATCCGGTGCCTGATTCTATGCTCCGGTATTTATCCGGTACCTGATTCTACGCTCCGGTATTTATCCGGTACCTGATTCTAAGCTCCGGTATTTATCCGGTGCCTGATTCTACGCTCTGGTATTTATCCGGTACCTGATTCTACGCTCCGGTACCTGATTCTACGCTCCGGTATTTAGCCGGTACCTGATTCTACGCTCCGGTATTTATCCGGTACCTGATTCTACGCTCCGGTATTTATCCGGTAGCTGATTCTACGCTCCAGTATTTAGCCGGTACCTGATTCTACGCTCCGGTACCTGATTCTACACTCCGGTATTTAGCCGGTACCTGATTCTACGCTGCAGTATTTAGCCGGTACCTGATTCTACGCTCCAGTATTTAGCCGGTACCTGATTCTACGCTCCGGTACCTGATTCTACGCTCCGGTATTTATCCGGTACCTGATTCTACGCTCCGGTATTTAGCCGGTAGCTGATTCTACGCTGCAGTATTTAGCCGGTAGCTGATTCTACGCTCCGGTATTTATCCGGTAGCTGATTCTACGCTCCAGTATTTAGCCGGTACCTGATTCTACGCTCCGGTATTTAGCCGGTACCTGATTCTACGCTGCAGTATTTAGCCGGTACCTGATTCTACGCTCCGGTACCTGATTCTACGCTCCGGTATTTAGCCGGTACCTGATTCTACGCTGCAGTATTTAGCCGGTACCTGATTCTACGCTCCAGTATTTAGCCGGTACCTGATTCTACGCTCCGGTATTTAGCCGGTACCTGATTCTAAGCTCCGGTATTTATCCGGTGCCCGATTCTACGCTCCGGTATTTAGCCGGTACCTGATTCTACGCTCCGGTACCTGATTCTAAGCTCCGGTATTTATCCGGTACCTGATTCTACGCTCCGGTATTTAGCCGGTACCTGATTCTACGCTCCGGTATTTATCCGGTACCTGATTCTACGCTCCGGTATTTATCCGGTAGCTGATTCTACGCTCCAGTATTTAGCCGGTACCTGATTCTACGCTCCGGTACCTGATTCTACGCTCCGGTATTTAGCCGGTACCTGATTCTACGCTCCGGTATTTATCCGGTAGCTGATTCTACGCTCCAGTATTTAGCCGGTACCTGATTCTACGCTCCGGTACCTGATTCTACACTCCGGTATTTAGCCGGTACCTGATTCTACGCTGCAGTATTTAGCCGGTACCTGATTCTACGCTCCAGTATTTAGCCGGTACCTGATTCTACGCTCCGGTACCTGATTCTACGCTCCGGTATTTATCCGGTACCTGATTCTACGCTCCGGTATTTAGCCGGTAGCTGATTCTACGCTGCAGTATTTAGCCGGTAGCTGATTCTACGCTCCGGTATTTATCCGGTAGCTGATTCTACGCTCCAGTATTTAGCCGGTACCTGATTCTACGCTCCGGTATTTAGCCGGTACCTGATTCTACGCTGCAGTATTTAGCCGGTACCTGATTCTACGCTCCGGTACCTGATTCTACGCTCCGGTATTTAGCCGGTACCTGATTCTACGCTGCAGTATTTAGCCGGTACCTGATTCTACGCTCCAGTATTTAGCCGGTACCTGATTCTACGCTCCGGTATTTAGCCGGTACCTGATTCTAAGCTCCGGTATTTATCCGGTGCCCGATTCTACGCTCCGGTATTTAGCCGGTACCTGATTCTACGCTCCGGTACCTGATTCTAAGCTCCGGTATTTATCCGGTACCTGATTCTACGCTCCGGTATTTAGCCGGTACCTGATTCTACGCTCCGGTATTTATCCGGTACCTGATTCTACGCTCCGGTATTTATCCGGTAGCTGATTCTACGCTCCAGTATTTAGCCGGTACCTGATTCTACGCTCCGGTACCTGATTCTACGCTCCGGTATTTAGCCGGTACCTGATTCTACGCTGCAGTATTTAGCCGTTACCTGATTCTACGCTCCAGTATTTAGCCGGTACCTGATTCTACGCTCCGGTACCTGATTCTACGCTCCGGTATTTAGCCGGTACCTGATTCTACGCTGCAGTATTTAGCCGGTACCTGATTCTACGCTGCAGTATTTAGCCGGTACCTGATTCTACGCTCCGGTACCTGATTCTACGCTCCGGTATTTATCCGGTACCTGATTCTACGCTCCGGTATTTAGCCGGTAGCTGATTCTACGCTGCAGTATTTAGCCGGTAGCTGATTCTACGCTCCGGTATTTATCCGGTAGCTGATTCTACGCTCCAGTATTTAGCCGGTACCTGATTCTACGCTCCGGTACCTGATTCTACGCTCCGGTATTTAGCCAGTACCTGATTCTACGCTGCAGTATTTAGCCGGTACCTGATTCTACGCTCCGGTATTTAGCCGGTACCTGATTCTACGCTCCGGTATTTAGCCGGTACCTGATTCTACGCTCCGGTATTTAGCCGGTACCTGATTCTAAGCTCCGGTATTTATCCGGTCCCTGATTCTAAGCTCCGGTATTTATCCGGTACCTGATTCTAAGCTCCGGTATTTATCCGGTGCCTGATTCTATGCTCCGGTATTTATCCGGTACCTGATTCTACGCTCCGGTATTTATCCGGTACCTGATTCTAAGCTCCGGTATTTATCCGGTGCCTGATTCTACGCTCTGGTATTTATCCGGTACCTGATTCTACGCTCCGGTACCTGATTCTACGCTCCGGTATTTAGCCGGTACCTGATTCTACGCTCCGGTATTTATCCGGTACCTGATTCTACGCTCCGGTATTTATCCGGTAGCTGATTCTACGCTCCAGTATTTAGCCGGTACCTGATTCTACGCTCCGGTACCTGATTCTACACTCCGGTATTTAGCCGGTACCTGATTCTACGCTGCAGTATTTAGCCGGTACCTGATTCTACGCTCCAGTATTTAGCCGGTACCTGATTCTACGCTCCGGTACCTGATTCTACGCTCCGGTATTTATCCGGTACCTGATTCTACGCTCCGGTATTTAGCCGGTAGCTGATTCTACGCTGCAGTATTTAGCCGGTAGCTGATTCTACGCTCCGGTATTTATCCGGTAGCTGATTCTACGCTCCAGTATTTAGCCGGTACCTGATTCTACGCTCCGGTATTTAGCCGGTACCTGATTCTACGCTGCAGTATTTAGCCGGTACCTGATTCTACGCTCCGGTACCTGATTCTACGCTCCGGTATTTAGCCGGTACCTGATTCTACGCTGCAGTATTTAGCCGGTACCTGATTCTACGCTCCAGTATTTAGCCGGTACCTGATTCTACGCTCCGGTATTTAGCCGGTACCTGATTCTAAGCTCCGGTATTTATCCGGTGCCCGATTCTACGCTCCGGTATTTAGCCGGTACCTGATTCTACGCTCCGGTACCTGATTCTAAGCTCCGGTATTTATCCGGTACCTGATTCTACGCTCCGGTATTTAGCCGGTACCTGATTCTACGCTCCGGTATTTATCCGGTACCTGATTCTACGCTCCGGTATTTATCCGGTAGCTGATTCTACGCTCCAGTATTTAGCCGGTACCTGATTCTACGCTCCGGTACCTGATTCTACGCTCCGGTATTTAGCCGGTACCTGATTCTACGCTCCGGTATTTATCCGGTAGCTGATTCTACGCTCCAGTATTTAGCCGGTACCTGATTCTACGCTCCGGTACCTGATTCTACACTCCGGTATTTAGCCGGTACCTGATTCTACGCTGCAGTATTTAGCCGGTACCTGATTCTACGCTCCAGTATTTAGCCGGTACCTGATTCTACGCTCCGGTACCTGATTCTACGCTCCGGTATTTATCCGGTACCTGATTCTACGCTCCGGTATTTAGCCGGTAGCTGATTCTACGCTGCAGTATTTAGCCGGTAGCTGATTCTACGCTCCGGTATTTATCCGGTAGCTGATTCTACGCTCCAGTATTTAGCCGGTACCTGATTCTACGCTCCGGTATTTAGCCGGTACCTGATTCTACGCTGCAGTATTTAGCCGGTACCTGATTCTACGCTCCGGTACCTGATTCTACGCTCCGGTATTTAGCCGGTACCTGATTCTACGCTCCAGTATTTAGCCGGTACCTGATTCTACGCTCCGGTATTTAGCCGGTACCTGATTCTAAGCTCCGGTATTTATCCGGTGCCCGATTCTACGCTCCGGTATTTAGCCGGTACCTGATTCTACGCTCCGGTACCTGATTCTAAGCTCCGGTATTTATCCGGTACCTGATTCTACGCTCCGGTATTTAGCCGGTACCTGATTCTACGCTCCGGTATTTATCCGGTACCTGATTCTACGCTCCGGTATTTATCCGGTAGCTGATTCTACGCTCCAGTATTTAGCCGGTACCTGATTCTACGCTCCGGTACCTGATTCTACGCTCCGGTATTTAGCCGGTACCTGATTCTACGCTGCAGTATTTAGCCGTTACCTGATTCTACGCTCCAGTATTTAGCCGGTACCTGATTCTACGCTCCGGTACCTGATTCTACGCTCCGGTATTTAGCCGGTACCTGATTCTACGCTGCAGTATTTAGCCGGTACCTGATTCTACGCTGCAGTATTTAGCCGGTACCTGATTCTACGCTCCGGTACCTGATTCTACGCTCCGGTATTTATCCGGTACCTGATTCTACGCTCCGGTATTTAGCCGGTAGCTGATTCTACGCTGCAGTATTTAGCCGGTAGCTGATTCTACGCTCCGGTATTTATCCGGTAGCTGATTCTACGCTCCAGTATTTAGCCGGTACCTGATTCTACGCTCCGGTACCTGATTCTACGCTCCGGTATTTAGCCAGTACCTGATTCTACGCTGCAGTATTTAGCCGGTACCTGATTCTACGCTCCGGTACCTGATTCTACGCTCCGGTATTTAGCCGGTACCTGATTCTACGCTGCAGTATTTAGCCGGTACCTGATTCTACGCTCCAGTATTTAGCCGGTACCTGATTCTACACTCCGGTATTTAGCCGGTGCCTGATTCTACGCTCCGGTATTTAGCCGGTACCTGATTCTACGCTCCGGTACCTGATTCTACGCTCCGGTATTTAGCCGGTAGCTGATTCTACGCTGCAGTATTTAGCCGGTAGCTGATTCTACGCTCCGGTATTTAGCCAGTACCTGCTGGTATTTTCCCACTCTGATGATCAGAGATGTTTTTTCCTAAAATCAGCAACATGTTTTAGGTGGTTTCAGGATTTCAGGGTTCAGGGGTCAAAGGTCAGAACTACAAATAAACAGAAACATGAAAGATTTTCTCGTTGCTGATGTTTTGGGCAAAAACATCTCTGCAGACTCATTTACCATTTAATCTGTTTGCAGGTGAGAAAATCTGCAGCAAAGCCGAGAAGAAGAACGAGATGACGACGATTCAAAGAGAAATTTGACAGTTTATTAATTTTTAAAACATCAGAAAAAAAAAAACATGTACACAGTCGACTCGTCTGTTATTTAGTCCAAACAGTTTTAGATCTCTGATCTGCAAACAGACGGTAAAAAGAGTCCGACAGGCGAAACTACGACAGCAGAGAGGGAAAATACACCTTCATCATCACCTTCATCATCATCAGGGAGCAGCTGTCAGGGTCTCACCTGTCTGCAGGTGTGAGGCTTGCTCTGATTGGCTGAACACAGCAGCCCGATCAAAATACTGTTAACGAGCCAATCAGCAGCCTCAGACGTTTAATACCTGATCAGAATGATTGATCAACACTGTTTCCGTGGTTACTGTAGTGCGCTCCTATTGGCTTGTGGGGGGTCGTTCAGTAGCTATGAACCAATCAGATCAATTCTTGGGTCTGGACCGCTGTCACTCAGCTTCCGACCCTGTTTGGGCCACGGGCCTCAGTTTGGACAGAACAATCACAACAGGAAGTGACACGCGGGTTTCACACACTGCCGCTGCCAATCACGTCATCACTGATCATTCTAACCAACCAATCAGCTGTGTGCTAGCTTAGCTTAGCTTAGCACAGACACCAGAGGCCACCTGGACCCTTTATTATTGATTCAGTAGTTTAGCTCCTACATTTCCCATGATGCAGCTGATTCCAGAAAGCAGGTTTAACATCAGTCACCATGGCAACAGCCAGAGCAGGATAAGTGTCAATTACATTTTATTCAGTATAAATTAATTACTGATCAAACTAACGATGATAACGAGTCCGATTGGATTCGACCTGAAATTAAAAACGACTAAAAAAAGTCCCGAAATCCAACCGGCGTTTAAATTCTGACGAGAAGCTGCAGACGGGTTCGGGTTTAATCGCTGCTCTACGAAGGTTTGGAAACTAAATCTGCTTTCTGGAAATCTTACTACTTCCTGCTGATGACATCACTATGACATCACTGTGACATCATAACAGTGAACCTGTGAATGTGGCGGTTTGACCCTTGACCCTGTAAGGAACTGAGGCCCCGCCCCTCCGCCCTGAGAAGCCCCGCCTCCGTCTGTATGAGTCTCTGACAGACGGTTCCTCGCCCTTCCTGTGGGGGGGGGGGGGGGCGTTCGCTACGTCTCAAACTGCGTGAGCAGCGCCCGAACTTCAGGCGTCAGCTGCTTGGCGGCGCTGGCGGCCTCGGCGATGGCGCGGCGGTACGGACCTTTCCTCTTCCTGTCGAAACGCGACTGGAAGCTCTCGAGGAAAGGAGACAGCTGCGAGAGCGGCAGGAAGGAAGTGGTCGGGGAACCGAACCAGGAAACGCGCGCTTCCTGCCGCACCGCCAGACCCGTATCACCGCGCCGCGCCACCGTGATGCCGAGCACGCGCGCCGGCCACCACGGGAAGCCGTAGATCTTCGCCCAGACGATGTCGCCCACGCACACCGTCCGGCCGTCGGGGAGCGAGCACTTGGAAACCGTCTTAGAGAAGACGGAGGAGGAGGAGGAGCAGGAGGAGGAAGAGGAGGACGTCGAAGACTTACGGCGCCGCTTCGG
>NW_026910594.1:25000-95000 GCF_963691925.1 Scomber scombrus
GATCAGTATAACATTGATCAGTATAATATTGATCAGTGTAACATTGATCAGTATAACATTGATCAGTATAACATTGATCAGTATAACATTGATCAGTATAATATTGATCAGTGTAATATTGATCAGTGTAATATTGATCAGTATAACATTGATCAGTATAACATTGATCAGTGTAATATTGATCAGTGACGTCATACCTTCTGGTGACGTCCATCAGCACACCTGAGAACACTTTCTCTCCCAGCCGGAAGGAAACCACCAACGCGTCATCTATGACGTGATCCAGGCAGACCCGGACCTCGGAGCCCAGGTTCAGGTTCTGGACGGGTCCTGGTCCCGGCCCCCCCTCTCCGGGGGAGGAGTCCTGCAGCCCCTCCGGGTCCGGACCGGGTCTTAGCTCCGTGTAGTCCCGGTCCCGGTCTGTCGGTTCCGCCGGTTCGTCCAAAGAGAGTCCGGCCTCCGGTACCGGGACCGTGACCGGGGGGGAGAGCAGGAACACTGCGGAGGGCTGCGGGTCCTGCAGGCTGCTGCCAGGTACACCGGGTCCAGACCGGCTCACCGGGAAGTTATTGATCAGCTGGTCTGGTCCCGGTAGCACCGGGAGGTTATTGATCAGCTGGTCTGGTCCCGGTAGCTCCGGTAGCTCCGGTAGCTCCGGTAGCACCGGGGCCCGGTCCCCGCGCTGCTCCCGGGCTGCAGGCTGCTTGCAGGCCGGGTTCACGTTACTCAGCGTCCCATCGCTCTGCAGCGGTGCTTCCGGTTTTCCCGGAACCACCGAAACCACCGGAGACACCGGGCCCACCGGAGCCACCGGGCCCGGTTCCGGTCCTCCCTCTTCCTCCGCTGCTCCGGTTGTTATTGTCGGAGCCGCAGCTCCGGGCTCTGCAGCCACGGCCGCCATTTTCTTCCGCTGTGCTGCCGAGCGGAGTGGAGCCCCGCCCCCTCTGACGCTGCCCGCTGCAATTGGCTGAACGACCTGTCAATCACAACAAACTAGGCTCAGCGTCGCCTCTTATTGGCTGACGGAAATAAACTATAAGAGATAAATAAGCTATAAACTATATATATAGTTATATATATGTATATATATTTATATATAGTTACTATAAAAATGAAGGCAAAAAAGCCCAAAAATACATCTTTTTTTTTTTAAAGTAAAATAAGAGAAACTAAATAAAATAAGAGTTAAAAGAATAAAATAAGTTAAAATAGATTAAAACAAAAGTAGAGTATATATATATATATATATTTGTCTGTAGGGTTAGGAAAGACCGGCTTTAATGGACACCGCAGCCTTCTGGATGAGATAACTGTCCACCTGTAGGTCATTGCCGTTAAAGGGTTAAAGGGCTAACCCTGACCCGTTAAAGGGCTAACCCTAACCCTAACCCGTTAAAGGGTTAACCCTAACCCGTTAAAGGGTTAAAGGGCTAACCCTAACCCGTTAAAGGGCTAACCCTAACCCGTTAAAGGGCTAACCCTAACCCGTTAAAGGGTTAACCCTAACCCGTTAAAGGGCTAACCCTAACCCGTTAAATGGTTAAAGGGCTAACCCTAACCCGTTAAAGGGCTAACCCTAACCCGTTAAAGGGCTAACCCTAACCCGTTAAAGGGTTAACCCTAACCCGTTAAAGGGCTAACCCTAACCCGTTAAAGGGTTAACCCTAACCCGTTAAAGGGCTAACCCTGACCCGTTAAAGGGTTAAAGGGCTAACCCGTTAAAGGGCTAACCCGTTAAAGGGTTAAAGGGCTAACCCGTTAAAGGGCTAACCCTGACCCGTTAAAGGGTTAACCCTAACCCGTTAAAGGGCTAACCCTGACCCGTTAAAGGGTTAAAGGGCTAACCCGTTAAAGGGCTAACCCTGACCCGTTAAAGGGCTAACCAGTTAAAGGGTTAACCCGTTAAAGGGCTAACCCTGACCCGTTAAAGGGCTAACCCTAACCCGTTAAAGGGCTAACCCTAACCCGTTAAAGGGTTAAAGGGCTAACCCTAACCCATTAAAGGGCTAACCCTGACCCGTTAAAGGGTTAACCCTAACCAGTTAAAGGGTTAACCCGTTAAAGGGCTAACCCTAACCCGTTAAAGGGCTAACCCTAACCCGTTAAAGGGTTAAAGGGCTAACCCTAACCCATTAAAGGGCTAACCCTGACCCGTTAAAGGGTTAAAGGGCTAACCCTAACCCGTTAAAGGGCTAACCAGTTAAAGGGTTAACCCGTTAAAGGGCTAACCCTAACCCGTTAAAGGGCTAACCCTAACCCGTTAAAGGGTTAAAGGGCTAACCCGTTAAAGGGCTAACCCTAACCCGTTAAAGGGCTAACCCTGACCCGTTAAAGGGCTAACCCTAACCCGTTAAAGGGTTAAAGGGCTAACCCGTTAAAGGGCTAACCCTAACCCGTTAAAGGGTTAAAGGGCTAACCCGTTAAAGGGCTAACCCTAACCCGTTAAAGGGTTAAAGGGCTAACCCGTTAAAGGGCTAACCCTAACCCGTTAAAGGGCTAACCCTGACCCGTTAAAGGGCTAACCCTAACCCGTTAAAGGGCTAACCCTAACCCGTTAAAGGGTTAAAGGGCTAACCTTAACCCGTTAAAGGGTTAAAGGGCTAACCCTAACCCGTTAAAGGGTTAACCCGTTAAAGGGCTAACCCTAACCCGTTAAAGGGTTAAAGGGCTAACCCGTTAAAGGGCTAACCCTAACCCGTTAAAGGGCTAACCCTGACCCGTTAAAGGGCTAACCCTAACCCGTTAAAGGGCTAACCCTAACCCGTTAAAGGGTTAACCCGTTAAAGGGCTAACCCTAACCCGTTAAAGGGTTAAAGGGCTAACCCGTTAAAGGGCTAACCCTAACCCGTTAAAGGGCTAACCCTGACCCGTTAAAGGGCTAACCCTAACCTGTTAAAGGGCTAACCCTAACCCGTTAAAGGGTTAAAGGGCTAACCTTAACCCGTTAAAGGGTTAAAGGGCTAACCCTAACCCGTTAAAGGGTTAACCCTGACCCTCCACCATTAGGGGGGATGTGTCTCAGGGTCGGTGGGATCACATCTGAAGTCCCCTTGTATGGCAGTAGACTGTCCTCCAGGTCCTGAGGAGACAATGAACCCTTATTGAGGGCAGGAGGTGATGTATTCTGTCCCTAATAGTTTAGATTTCATGATTAAAGGAACTCATGAAGTCATCACTACTGAGAGTTAAAGGAACTCATGAAGTCATCACTACCGAGAGTTAAAGGAACTCATGATGTCATCACTACTGAGAGTTAAAGGAACTCATGAAGTCATCACTACTGAGAGTTAAAGGAACACATGAAGTCATCACTACTGAGAGTTAAAGGAACTCATGAAGTCATCACTACTGAGAGTTAAAGGAACTCATGAAGTCATCACTACCGAGAGTTAAAGGAACTCATGAAGTCATCACTACCGAGAGTTAAAGGAACTCATGAAGTCATCACTACTGAGAGTTAAAGGAAGAACTCATGAAGTCATCACTACCGAGAGTTAAAGGAACTCATGAAGTCATCACTACTGAGAGTTAAAGGAACTCATGAAGTCATCACTACTGAGAGTTAAAGGAACTCATGAAGTCATCACTACCGAGAGTTAAAGGAAGAAGTCATGAAGTCATCACTACCGAGAGTTAAAGGAACTCATGAAGTCATCACTACTGAGAGTTAAAGGAACTCATGAAGTCATCACTACTGAGAGTTAAAGGAACTCATGAAGTCATCACTACTGAGAGTTAAAGGAACTCATGAAGTCATCACTACCGAGAGTTAAAGGAACTCATGAAGTCATCACTACTGAGAGTTAAAGGAACTCATGATGTCATCACTACTGAGAGTTAAAGGAACTCATGAAGTCATCACTACTGAGAGTTAAAGGAACTCATGAAGTCATCACTACTGAGAGTTAAAGGAACTCATGAAGTCATCACTACTGAGAGTTAAAGGAACTCATGAAGTCATCACTACTGAGAGTTAAAGGAACTCATGAAGTCATCACTACTGAGAGTTAAAGGAACTCATGAAGTCATCACTACTGAGGGTTAAAGGAACTCATGAAGTCATCACTACTGAGAGTTAAAGGAACTCATGAAGTCATCACTACTGAGAGTTAAAGGAACTCATGATGTCATCACTACCGAGAGTTAAAGGAACACATGAAGTCATCACTACTGAGAGTTAAAGGAACACATGGATCAGTAGTGTTATGACTCTTTGTCAGTTTAGCCAAAGTGCTGAAAAGAAACCTTGGACTGTTTTTATTGTCTATTAGTGATGAGTAGTCGGCTCTGGCGTTACGGAGGCCTTCTTATATGTTTTAAGAAGTCCGGTTAACCACTATTGGACATGAAAATTAAAGCCAAACCAAAACATGAAAAAACAAACTAAAAAAACAATTTTTCAATCAATTTATACTTGATATAAAAAGGCGACCTTACTATAAAACCTGATAAAGAAGAAGGGGATGGGGGACTGGTCCTCCGCAGTGATGAAGCGTGCACTCCTAACCCTGATTATGGCCTTACCTTAACTCTAACCCTGATTATGGCCTTACCTTAACTCTAACCCTGATTATGGCCTTACCTTAACTCTGACCCTGATTATGGCCTTACCTTAACTCTAACCCTGATTATGGCCTTACCTTAACTCTAACCCTGATTATGGCCTTACCTTAACTCTAACCCCGATTATGGCCTTACCTTAACTCTGACCCTGATTATGGCCTTACCTTAACTCTAACCCTGATTATGGCCTTACCTTAACTCTAACCCCGATTATGGCCTTACCTTAACTCTGACCCTGATTATGGCCTTACCTTAACTCTAACTCTGATTATGGCCTTACCTTAACTCTGACCCTGATTATGGCCTTACCTTAACTCTAACCCCGATTATGGCCTTACCTTAACTCTAACTCTGATTATGGCCTTACCTTAACTCTAACCCTGATTATGGCCTTACCTTAACTCTAACCCCGATTATGGCCTTACCTTAACTCTAACTCTGATTATGGCCTTACCTTAACTCTGACCCTGATTATGGCCTTACCTTAACTCTAACCCTGATTATGGCCTTACCTTAACTCTAACTCTGATTATGGCCTTACCTTAACTCTAACTCTGATTATGGCCTTACCTTAACTCTGACCCTGATTATGGCCTTACCTTAACTCTGACCCTGATTATGGCCTTACCTTAACTCTGACCCTGATTATGGCCTTACCTTAACTCTAACCCTGATTATGGCCTTACCTTAACTCTAACCCTGATTATGGCCTTACCTTAACCCTAACCCTGATTATGGCCTTACCTTAACTCTGACCCTGATTATGGCCTTACCTTAACCCTAACCCTGATTATGGCCTTACCTTAACTCTGACCCTGATTATGGCCTTACCTTAACTCTAACCCTGATTATGGCCTTACCTTAACCCTAACCCTGATTATGGCCTTACCTTAACTCTAACCCTGATTATGGCCTTACCTTAACTCTAACCCTGATTATGGCCTTACCTTAACTCTAACCCTAACCCTGATTATGGCCTTACCTTAACTCTAACCCTGATTATGGCCTTACCTTAACTCTAACCCTGATTATGGCCTTACCTTAACTCTAACCCTAACCCTGATTATGGCCTTACCTTAACTCTGACCCTGATTATGGCCTTACCTTAACTCTAACCCCGATTATGGCCTTACCTTAACTCTAACCCTGATTATGGCCTTACCTTAACTCTAACCCTGATTATGGCCTTACCTTAACTCTAACCCTGATTATGGCCTTACCTTAACTCTAACCCTGATTATGGCCTTACCTTAACTCTAACCCCGATTATGGCCTTACCTTAACTCTGACCCCGATTATGGCCTTACCTTAACTCTAACCCCGATTATGGCCTTACCTTAACTCTAACCCTGATTATGGCCTTACCTTAACTCTAACCCTGATTATGGCCTTACCTTAACTCTAACCCTGATTATGGCCTTACCTTAACTCTAACCCTGATTATGGCCTTACCTTAACTCTAACCCTAACCCTGATTATGGCCTTACCTTAACTCTAACCCTGATTATGGCCTTACCTTAACTCTAACCCTAACCCTGATTATGGCCTTACCTTAACTCTAACCCTGATTATGGCCTTACCTTAACCCTAACCCTGATTATGGCCTTACCTTAACTCTAACCCTAACCCTGATTATGGCCTTACCTTAACTCTAACCCTGATTATGGCCTTACCTTAACTCTAACACTGATTATGGCCTTACCTTAACTCTAACCCTGATTATGGCCTTACCTTAACTCTAACCCTGATTATGGCCTTACCTTAACTCTAACCCTGATTATGGCCTTACCTTAACTCTAACCCTGATTATGGCCTTACCTTAACTCTAACCCTGATTATGGCCTTACCTTAACTCTAACCCTGATTATGGCCTTACCTTAACTCTAACCCTGATTATGGCCTTACCTTAACTCTGACCCTGATTATGGCCTTACCTTAACTCTAACTCTGACCCCGATTATGGCCTTACCTTAACTCTGACCCTGATTATGGCCTTACCTTAACTCTAACTCTGACCCCGATTATGGCCTTACCTTAACTCTAACCCTGATTATGGCCTTACCTTAACTCTAACTCTGATTATGGCCTTACCTTAACTCTAACTCTGATTATGGCCTTACCTTAACTCTAACTCTAACTCTGATTATGGCTTTACCTTAACTCTAACTCTGACCCCGATTATGGCCTTACCTTAACCCTAACCCTGATTATGGCCTTACCTTAACTCTAACCCTGATTATGGCCTTACCTTAACTCTAACCCTGATTATGGCCTTACCTTAACTCTAACTCTGATTATGGCCTTACCTTAACTCTAACTCTGATTATGGCCTTACCTTAACTCTAACCCTGATTATGGCCTTACCTTAACCCTAACCCTGATTATGGCCTTACCTTAACTCTAACCCTAACCCTGATTATGGCCTTACCTTAACTCTAACTCTGACCCCGATTATGGCCTTACCTTAACTCTGACCCTGATTATGGCCTTACCTTAACTCTAACTCTGACCCCGATTATGGCCTTACCTTAACTCTAACCCTGATTATGGCCTTACCTTAACTCTAACTCTGATTATGGCCTTACCTTAACTCTAACTCTGATTATGGCCTTACCTTAACTCTAACTCTAACTCTAACTCTGATTATGGCTTTACCTTAACTCTAACTCTGACCCCGATTATGGCCTTACCTTAACCCTAACCCTGATTATGGCCTTACCTTAACTCTAACCCTGATTATGGCCTTACCTTAACTCTAACCCTGATTATGGCCTTACCTTAACTCTAACTCTGATTATGGCCTTACCTTAACTCTAACTCTGATTATGGCCTTACCTTAACTCTAACCCTGATTATGGCCTTACCTTAACCCTAACCCTGATTATGGCCTTACCTTAACTCTAACCCTAACCCTGATTATGGCCTTACCTTAACTCTAACCCTGATTATGGCCTTACCTTAACTCTAACCCTGATTATGGCCTTACCTTAACTCTAACCCTGATTATGGCCTTACCTTAACTCTAACTCTGATTATGGCCTTACCTTAACCCTAACCCTGATTATGGCCTTACCTTAACTCTAACCCTGATTATGGCCTTACCTTAACTCTAACTCTAACTCTGATTATGGCCTTACCTTAACTCTAACTCTGATTATGGCCTTACCTTAACTCTGACCCTGATTATGGCCTTACCTTAACTCTAACCCTGATTATGGCCTTACCTTAACTCTAACCCTGATTATGGCCTTACCTTAACCCTAACCCTGATTATGGCCTTACCTTAACTCTGACCCTGATTATGGCCTTACCTTAACTCTAACTCTGATTATGGCCTTACCTTAACTCTAACCCTGATTATGGCCTTACCTTAACTCTAACCCTGATTATGGCCTTACCTTAACTCTAACCCTGATTATGGCCTTACCTTAACTCTAACCCTGATTATGGCCTTACCTTAACTCTGACCCTGATTATGGCCTTACCTTAACTCTAACCCCGATTATGGCCTTACCTTAACTCTAACTCTGATTATGGCCTTACCTTAACTCTAACCCCGATTATGGCCTTACCTTAACTCTGACCCTGATTATGGCCTTACCTTAACTCTAACTCTGACCCCGATTATGGCCTTACCTTAACTCTAACCCTGATTATGGCCTTACCTTAACTCTAACTCTGATTATGGCCTTACCTTAACTCTAACTCTGATTATGGCCTTACCTTAACTCTAACTCTAACTCTAACTCTGATTATGGCTTTACCTTAACTCTAACTCTAACCCCGATTATGGCCTTACCTTAACTCTAACTCTGATTATGGCCTTACCTTAACTCTGACCCCGATTATGGCCTTACCTTAACTCTAACCCTGATTATGGCCTTACCTTAACCCTGACCCTGATTATGGCCTTACCTTAACTCTAACCCTGATTATGGCCTTACCTTAACTCTAACCCTGATTATGGCCTTACCTTAACTCTAACCCTGATTATGGCCTTACCTTAACTCTAACTCTGATTATGGCCTTACCTTAACTCTAACCCTGATTATGGCCTTACCTTAACTCTAACCCTGATTATGGCCTTACCTTAACTCTAACTCTGATTATGGCCTTACCTTAACTCTAACCCCGATTATGGCCTTACCTTAACTCTAACCCCGATTATGGCCTTACCTTAACTCTAACCCTGATTATGGCCTTACCTTAACTCTAACCCTGATTATGGCCTTACCTTAACTCTAACCCTGATTTATTTCTAAGCCCTAAATCCTGAATCCCAGACCAGGTTCCTCATCCCTATTGAGGCCTTCTTCCTCGAAATAAGCCCCCAGAGGCCCCCATATAATGATTCCGTACAAGCCACCGATGAAGAAACATTTAAAGGCAAGAGAAATGTACGAGGTACGCTAGCTGTCCAGGAAGTTGAGCCAAGAGAAGGACCGGAGAAGAGAAGGGTGATTGGAGATGGGAAGAAATTAAATATAAGGGAATTGATCGATTAAATTGGGGATTAAAACACAATAAACACACATTTGATGGGGAAATCAAAATTTATTGACTTTAAAAAACAAACAACATAAATACTTACCTGAAAACCTGAAAGAAGAACAGAAAAGAAACAGATTACGCCTGGTGAGTCTCACCAATTCAGGAGCACAGAAGAGAAAGTTAAAGATGGGAATATGAGAGAAAAGAAAAAGGAAGGAAACCTGTAAAAAGGGAAAAAGAGGTAATTTAAAACCTATTGGAAAAGGGAAAACACAAGGGCTAAAAGCTAACAGAAGATTTACGCTAACGGAAGATTTGAAACTAATGGAGCCAGGGAGGAGAGTATAAACGGCAGAGACAGACAGCATGATCAGCTTGGCAGTAGACACACAGGAAGCAACATCTCATATAAATTAATGGGACCTGTGTGCAAGTGGCAAGTAGTGATGGGCAAACCGGCTCTCTTAGAAGAGCCGGCTCTTACGGCTCCCAAACGGCTCTTCATTTAGTATCACCCTGAGCATGCTATTTTAGCCTAATTTAGAAATTATGAATGGTTAGTGTATTGGAAAGCAATTTTTCATTCAGTGTTTTCATAAAAGCTTTATTTTTTATGTATCCAACCTTTAAAACCTTTGAACAACTGAACACAACCACAGCAATCAAACAAATCAAACATACAAATTAAATAAACAAAGGGCAATGTCTTAACATGACATTATGACACTTTACATAAAAGTTTTTATTTTAGATTGGCATTCAGGAAAGCCAGATGCCTCAGCTTGGATGGACTGATCCGATTTCTCCTCTCTGTTATTATTTGTCCTGTTTTTGAGAAGACTCTCTCTGAGGGGACTGATGTTGCAACAATGCAGAGTCTTCCTACCATTACCTTAACCAGGCGTGGGTAGCATGAAGCCTTGGCCTCCCACCATTTCAGTGGGTCTTCAGCTCTCTGGATGAGGGGCTCCTGAAGGTAGGACCTCACCTCCAGTACAGCATCAGCTGTGGAATTTCTCATTCCTGTGTCTCCTGTTGCTCTTTCATCAAAGAGCCTCCACACAGCAGAAGCTTGAGGTTCCTCAGACCCTACCCCTGCTCCAACTTCTCCCTCTTGGCCCTCTGATGGAGGAACTGACAGGCTGCTGGGGTTGCACCTTGCTGCTGCTGCACTGATCCTTTGAAGTGCCTCATCCACAGCCCTGTTGTCGCTAAAAGCAAACTTTTTAAACCGTGGATCCAGTGCTGTGGTTTCTGAAAGCACAGGGTCGTACTCCATTCTCAGAAATTTTCTGTCCATGGATGCACAAAGAGTGTTGGCCAGCTCCTTTGCTTTATCCACCACTACATTTCGTTGGTTGAGGACTGTTACCCGCTGCAGGCCCTTGCAGACAGGAAGCAATTTGGAGGCTGTGACATAGCTGAAAAAAAGAAAACAGTAAACGTGAAAATTAGGCTTTGTTATGTGATACATTGCTGTTTTTCCAATTCATTTAAAAAAAAATTCTATTAATAGTATTTTGTTATTTATGCAATCTTTAACTATATAGTAGTAAACTAAAAGCAAAATTGTTAAAGTTACCTTTCTGCACTTATCTCCACAGTCACCTCCTCAAAGGGCTCCAGAATGGTGCAGACCTCTTTCACTGTCTCCCATTCCTTTTGATTTAGAGTGTCAACAGGAGTGTTGATGACAGCCAAGGTGGAGATGATGGCATCTTTTGATTCCATGATGCGTTTCAACATATAAAATGTTGAGTTCCACCTTGTAGCACACTCCTGTTTGGGCCTTAGCTCAGGCATCCCCATCTGGCGTTGTGTGGACTTGAGCTTCTCTGATGCAACTGTGCTTTTGTGGAATAATTCAACAATAGCCTTCACCTTGTCCACAGTTGGTTTCACCACCCTCAGTGCATTTTTAATCATAAGATTTATTGTGTGAGCAAGACATGGGTGGTGGGTCCACTGCAAATTTTTTTTGGCTTTGGTTATGTTTGCTGCATTATCACTAACACAGCACACCACTTAGTCATCTACTTGCCATTCTTTTGCCACTCTGAGTAGCTCCTCTGCCAGGTTGTCTGCAGTATGTCTCTCCGCAAACTCAAAACAATCAAGAAGGCAGGATGTCATCTTAAAGTTTTCAATAAAGTGACAAGTGACGGTCATGTATGAGGTTGTTGTTCTGGATGTCCAGCAATCAGTTGTCAGGCAAACTGCTGAAGCTTTTTTGACCCTGTCTTGCCACAATGCACGCTCTGTGTTGTAAAGTCGTGGAATGATTGTTTGGGTCAAGGTTTTCCTACTGGGGAGAACATACATTGGGTTAAAAAAAACAGAAATTAATAATTGTTGTGCTTTTTTTTTCCACCTTCAAATGCAGAATGAGTGTTCTTACTCTCATTAACCGTCCGGTTAACCACTATTGGACATGAAAATTAAAGCCAAACCTAAAAAACCCTAAAAAAAATAAAAAAAATCATCATAAACAGCTCCTACAGGGTTAAAATCGTGAAGTTAAAAACAACACACGGAAAAACCAAAGTTACGGAACAGCAGGGAGAGTATAAAAGGGTGGAAGCTCATTGTTGGGTTTTATTTCGTTTCGTGACTGCAGCTCCACTGAGAGTATAAATACAGGAGAAGCACGGCCGTCGCTCATTAATGAGCTGGCTGCTGAAGGGTGAACATCTCTCAGCTTTACAGTCTCTCATTGTGTCCCTAATAGTTTAGATTTTATCATTAAAGAAACACATGAAGTCATCACTACCGAGAGTTAAAGGAACTCATGAAGTCATCACTACTGAGAGTTAAAGGAACTCATGAAGTCATCACTAAGAGTTAAAGGAACTCATGAAGTCATCACTACTGAGAGTTAAAGGAACTCATGAAGTCATCACTACCGAGAGTTAAAGGAACTCATGAAGTCATCACTACTGAGAGTTAAAGGAACTCATGAAGTCATCACTACTGAGAGTTAAAGGAACTCATGAAGTCATCACTACCGAGAGTTAAAGGAACTCATGAAGTCATCACTACCGAGAGTTAAAGGAACTCATGAAGTCATCACTACTGAGAGTTAAAGGAACTCATGGATCAGTAGTGTTATGACTCTTTGTCAGTTTAGCCAAAGTGCTGAAAAGAAACCTGTTTTTATTCTGTATTAGTGATGAGTAGTCGGCTCTGGCGTTACGGAGGCCTTCTTATAAGTTTTAAGAAGTCCGGTTAACCACTATTGGACATGAAAATTAAAGCCAAACCTAAAAAACCCTAAAAAAATTAAAAAATCAATTTATTCTTGATATTGTTGGAATCTGAGCTATCCTTTACATGCAAATCTTACACTATGTGTGAGCTCAGTCCGTTAGTTTGTTTAAGGAAGACAAGTAGGGAAGATATTCGGTCTCAATGCGCTGTTTTATTTAGCAGTGAATCAATGAAGCATATACAGAGCTCCGGGTCAATTTACTCTCCCTGACGTCAACAGCATCTCTGTCAGCGTTCGTAAATTTCTGACTCCTATCTCTTTCCCTGACCCTCTTAAATAGGAAAACAGAATGCAAATTGAAATGTGAGTTGTGCCATCTCCCGCTGGGCTGTAGGTCTGGCTTCATCCTTCATCTTCTGACTCCAGGATCTGTGACCTCCCTTTGAAAATCCATTACAGGTGGTAAGGTGTGATTCCCGTGTTGACCCCTACAGAATCTCCAGAAATTCTGCGGGGGGTCTTTCAAGGGTTCGTTCCCATTGTCCAACAAAAGGTTAAAAGTTACCCATACAAACAACCCATATGTTTTCTGACCCTGTTGTTACCAGCTGATCAACAGATGGAGGCTCAGGACTATGTTAATACAGTCACCCCCTTCCAATCACACCTCCGTGTGATACTGGTTCCCATGCTCTTCACATGTCTTGGGTGTATTCCTCTCCTTATGACACACATCATGTTTTCACTGTTATACATTGTACCACATTTAACAATTGAAACAAACAATACATTACAAAATCACATTATCTGATATTTTAGCATATATCTACAACATAAAAAGGCGACCTGACTCTAAAACCTGATAAAGAAGAAGGGGATGGGGGACTGGTCCTCCACAGTGATGAAGCGTGCACTCCTAACCCTGATTATGGCCTTACCTTAACTCTAACCCTAAAGGACCCTACATTAGTGGGGTCCTGGCTCATATTCACTTACCTAACCTTAACCCTAACCTATCCTGAATAAAGGAAGAATAAGCCTAACTAAAGGAACTTCACTTAAGAAAAGGACTTAAAGACAAATACTGGGCAACAAACAAAGTCAAGACAGACAACAACGGCTTAAGGATGGAGGGCTAAATATGGGAAGAACAGAATTAAGGGCAAATAAATAAATAATTATATAAAGGGTTAAAAATTACAATAAATATATATAAAGGGTTAAAAGACAAACAAGTTCATCATAAACAGCTCCTACAGGGTTAAAATCGTGAAGTTAAAAACAACACACGGAAAAACCAAAGTTACGGAACAGCAGGGAGAGTATAAAAGGGTGGAAGCTCATTGTTGGGTTTTATTTCGTTTCGTGACTGCAGCTCCACTGAGAGTATAAATACAGGAGAAGCTCGGCCGTCGCTCATTAATGAGCTGGCTGCTGAAGGGTGAACATCCCTCAGCTTTACAGTCTCTCATTGTGTCCCTAATAGTTTAGATTTTATCATTAAAGAAACTCATGAAGTCATCACTACCGAGAGTTAAAGGAACTCATGAAGTCATCACTACTGAGAGTTAAAGGAACTCATGAAGTCATCACTACCGAGAGTTAAAGGAACACATGATGTCATCACTACCGAGAGTTAAAGGAACTCATGAAGTCATCACTACCGAGAGTTAAAGGAACTCATGAAGTCATCACTACCGAGAGTTAAAGGAACTCATGAAGTCATCACTACCGAGAGTTAAAGGAACTCATGAAGTCATCACTACCGAGAGTTAAAGGAACTCATGAAGTCATCACTACCGAGAGTTAAAGGAACTCATGAAGTCATCACTACCGAGAGTTAAAGGAACTCATGAAGTCATCACTACTGAGAGTTAAAGGAACTCATGAAGTCATCACTACTGAGAGTTAAAGGAACTCATGGATCAGTAGTGTTATGACTCTTTGTCAGTTTAGCCAAAGTGCTGAAAAGAAACCTTGGACTGTTTTTATTCTGTATTAGTGATGAGTAGTCGGCTCTGGCGTTACGGAGGCCTTCTTATATGTTTTAAGAAGTCCGGTTAACCACTATTGGACATGAAAATTAAAGCCAAACCTAAAAAACCCTAAAAAAAAAATCAAAAAAATCATCATAAACAGCTCCTACAGGGTTAAAATCGTGAAGTTAAAAACAACACACGGAAAAAACCAAAGTTACGGAACAGCAGGGAGAGTATAAAAGGGTTGATGCTCATTGTTGGGTTTTATTTCGTTTCGTGACTGCAGCTCCACTGAGAGTATAAATACAGGAGAAGCTCGGCCGTCGCTCATTAATGAGCTGGCTGCTGAAGGGTGAACATCTCTCAGCTTTACAGAGTCTCTCATTACTTTCTATTGACGGTTTGCTAACGTTTGAAAAAGACCTAGAGAAGGTCGAAACGTTGCGGCGTAGAGCACACTAAAAAAATACAAATTAAAAACAAGTTGATTTAATTAAGAACAAGAAGAATTCATTTATTTTATTACTAAAGATTTGAAAGTTTAATACCGTGATCCAAAGCTCTGCATACGGGAACTTGTTCTTAGCGGTCCTCTCCGCCGCCTGCCTTCGTTTAACTGCAGTTTCTTGGGCCTTTTGTAATCTGCTGTTTAGCCCAAAGGCCAAAAACAACTTCTCCACCACGACTTTGTCATAATGGCCTGGGCGTGTCGAAAGTTGGCCCCCGGGTAACTCTCAATTTGCAGGTCCAGGATATTATATGCTGGAATCCTGGCTAAATTGGAGTCACCAATAATGAGCCACCTCTTTCCCACGTCCAGGGTCCAATCTGTCATTTTGCGGTCCCAATTTACGTGCCTTCTCACAGTACACAGCTGTGGGTCTGGAGTGGAGGTGAAGTCTGGGCAATCGCCACCTACGACACTTTCGTCCTGCAAAGCCTCTGCCCCCTGATCGTGTTCCTCCTCCGCCACCTCATCCTGCAAATCCCCACCATGGGAACCCAAATATCGGCTAAGGTCCCCCTCTTCGGCCACTTCCACCCGTCTTGGGGAAGGCCACGGAGACTCATCCACCTGTGGGAGGCTCAACTCCTCTGTACCAACCTTATAAAGTAGGTTAACCTCTGCACCATTGGCCTGTTGCCATCTTGATCCTCAACAGCTTGTACATCCTCAGGATGGACGGTTTCTTCCTCTGGCTTGTGAGGTGCTTGTGGTTTGTGCCACTTTGGTCCAGGTGGGAGGCCACGGACGGGGATGCTCTTGTGGATTTTCCAGATCAGGACATTGTAGACTTTTGGCAGGTTGAACCTGGAAAGGATCTGCAGCTGTGTCTGCGACATGACATGGCCCATGTGTGTTACTAGATCCCTGAGGTGGTTGTAGTCCACAAAATCCCCATTCATTATTAAGCCACACAGCTGACAAAGGTCACCACTTGCAAAAGTATGTCCCCACGAAGTCCTGTTGGCAGTCGAGAGAGGACCTTCTCCATCCATGGTCCCTTTATTTCTCCAGGGTCCTGGAATAGGCAAGGGAACGCCTTTCAATTTCCATGCAGGCCTGCAGTGTCATGGCTGCCACTTTAGTAAGAGGAGAAGGCTGTTGGTCCCTTAGGTGGACCTGGACAAAGTCCTTTCCATTCCACCACACCTTCTTGGTGCCCCTGACGTCCCTAAACTTTATAGCTGGGAAAAAAGTAAACTTGTCCTCCACAAAGCCTTGCAGCAAACTAGACTTCACGTCTTTATCAGCTTTCTCCACCACGATGCGAGCCCTTGTAAATGTGTTTGGTGCAGGAAAGCTGTCCTTGGTAGCCAGATCTTTACAAAAGTCCTCCAGGGACAACGCACCAATGAGTCTACCTGGTGGGGAATCACCACAGAGACTTGAGAGGGGTAGCGCTGTGTTTCTTTTGTAAAGATCGCCTAGCAGCACTCTGATGAGAGCCGCACCAGTCATCGATGGTGCTGCATCAAGGACCTGACACAGAGGGAAAATACGCTCTATGGGCATCTTCTGAAGGGTTAGGTTAAGGTGAGGGACACTGAGTCAGGGTCCATCTAAGTGGTCCCTGAAGTGCAGGCTCCATCCTGGAGATAGCAGTCCCCCATCTCCATCTTCTTAAATTAGGTGTATTTATTAGTCAGGTCGCCTTTGTTATGTCAAGTATAAATTATTTTTATAGTTTTTTATTTTTCCATTTTTATGTATTTCTTATAGTTTTTCTGGTTTGGCTTCATTAAATTATTCCATTTCTGTTCATATTACCACCCATATTTTGTTTTACCGGTGTAATTTATCTGTGTGCTCCATAGGGGGCGCCGCGACATTTCGACCTCCATTTGGGTCTTCTTCAGGGTTAGGGCTAACCCTTCCTCTGTGTCTACTGCCAAACTGATCATGCTGTCTGTCTCTGCCTTTTATACTCCCCTCCCTCTAGCAAATCCTCCAAACCTGCCTCATAATGGCGCTCTAGGATCAAGAGGGTATTGTAGCCCCAATTAGTGGCATTCCCTCTGATCAGGTCCACTGTACCCTCCATGAATAAGATATGGGTGGTTTGTTCAAAATCTGTCTGGAGGGAGGATATACGATGGTATCTGATTATCTGGGATTTTATGATGCCTTTAAATGTGTGTTTTGGATGATAACTGGATTTATGGAGGAGTGCATGTGTGTCTGTCTTTAAAATAAACCTTAGTGAGTATTTTATTGGTGGTGGAATCAATTGGTTGAAAGAAAACTGTGGTGTCTAGAAAGTTAACTGTGGTGTCGTTTATGGAAAATTTAACTTTTATGGAGGGATGGTGATTATTTAATGTGTCTATAAACTGTTGGAAAAGTGATATGTAATGGGGCCAAATTCCTATGATGTCGTCTAAGTACCGGTAGTAGATGGATGGTTGGTGTACACACTTGGCCAATGCCTCTCGCTCCCACTCGGCCATGTAAATGTTTGCATATGACGGTGCGTATCTTTGACCCATGGCTGTTCCGGTGATTTGTAGATAATGTTTATTGTTGAATTCAAAGTCGTTGTTATTGAGGCAGATGGGTGTTGAGGGAGGGTCCAGGCTCTGTGGTAGGCCAAGGTCCTCTCCCACTGTCGCGTCGGCGGCCAGGGGGGGCCGGAGGGGCCACCCAGCCCTGCACACTGGTTGAGCAGAGAGTTCAGATTGGGTCTTTTTTTTGGCCATATCGGCCTTTTGATTCCCGCTCATCATGATGTTGTTGCTCTCGCTCTGTGAGTTCTTTTCAGTGTGCATGGACTGGGCTTGTTGGCCTCTGAGTTGACCCGGCCACCAACACGACCTGTGGGAGAATGGCAGAAGGGTGAAATTGTGTCGTGGGTAGTGACTGATACGTTGGTGTTATTGTGTGAGGTGTCAAGTGATACTGTTTCCAATTCCGGGTTATTATATTTGGTTGATGGTTGTACCTTTGGTGGTATGTGGACCTTGGCCTCCACCTCCCGGACCCTTCCCCTCTGGGGAAGTGGGGTGGCTAGCTGTTGAGTAGGGGGAGGTGGGTGTGAGGCTGGTGGCTGTAGGGGAGATAAAAGAGATGGGATTTTGTGTGTAGTTAAACCTGGGGTAAGTGGAAGGATTAGTGATAATTCTGGCAGGGATATGGTGTTGGGGGTAGAGTTGGTATTAGTAAAAAACCGACTTACGGACCTTTGGGGCAGAGGGGTGGAGGTGCCCAGAGGAGTGTGGTTGTGCATGGGTTTTATTGTTTTGTTGTTTGTGGCAGAGTTTTGTTGCATACTATAGACTGGTGTCTTTCTTACAGGTGCCCTAGGGAAGGCCGGACCCGTGTGGGTGTGGGTGGCCTGGGCGTACACCGAGTAGGTGTATGGCTGTTTTACTAGTGTCAGTTTCCTGAAGTTGTCATCCTGTGTGTGGGAGGACAAGGGTTGGGCCGCTGTTCCCCTCTGTCGTGGTGTCAGACTCTGAGGAGGCGTGGTCCCAGGGACAGACTCATGGGAATGTTCCTTTGAGTGCTGGTGTTGTTGAGTGGGAGTGGGTGGGGCTGATATTGTATGATGTGTGTGAAGTGCAAGTTCTTCTGAAATTGAACTGCGTGGGCCTAAATATAGTGTTAGTTTAGTTTTGTCCTGTGGAAATTCATCTTCCTCTGGGATGGGAGGTAATAGGTGGGTGGAGCTAGAGGTGGAGGGCTGACCTGGTGGGGGGGCATGGGGTGTTGAGACTGTAGGGTGATGTGGGGAAATGTCCAATATCTGTTTGACTGTGTGTATGGTTTCTGGAGTGGTTTAGGGTTAGGGTTAGCGTTAGTTCACGTTCCAGCAAAGAGACAGCCACCACAACACCACTAAGCACCACAGACACATGCCCCAGACAGTCGGCTCGAGCGGGGGGGGGGGGGGGGTGAAAGATACCTCCATGTGGTTGGTACCTACTTACCTACCTACCTCAAGACATACTCCCGAGGACAGTTGCCTGACAGACAGAGGACAAAGGTTTTCGTTTGAACGGTGGGTAAGTTCAGGTTTTGGAAAAGCTACTACGAATTCCAGGTATTGTACCTCATAAAACTTCCATTGGGAATTACCAAACAACAACAACAACAACAACAACTCACCCTTATGCAGTGGGTCCCCTTGGCCTTGGTGGCACCCCGGACCTCCTTCCGGGTCATGTTCTGGAAAACACAGACCCGGTGGCCCGAGGTGCACACCATGGTGCCAACCAGGAGACCCACCACGGTGGCCAACCGGGAGGTCTTCTCGTCCCACAGCCCGTCCAGGGCTCTCCTCAGGCCCTTCATGGCCTTGGCGATGAAGGCGCCGATGTAATTTGTGCTCACCAGTTTCTCTGTACAAAAGAGGGAAGACAAGGAAAGATTACACAGTGGCAGTGAGCAGACAATCAGTCCTTCCAGTCTCTCGGCATTGGACCTCACCTCTCTTTCTACGTTTGTAATCCAACTTCTGGATCACAATCTGGGCGCCCAACCCTTTCTTCCACGCTTTCAACCGCGCCAAAATGCAGTTTATGGCCCTCCCCGTCAAGCGCACTTTGGGAACGGATGCAAAACTCGCGAAGCGCAGGAAAACCTCGACGTCGATTATGACATGCTTTTGGCTCGTGGGCTTCAAGTGGGCCCTGAGGTGATTGAGGTACCTGACGTAGAAATGATGGAATAGATGAGTGAGCGAGCGAGCGAGGAAGCATGCAAGCACCAAACATTTGGAAATTACGACGATGCATTAATGTGGGAATATCGACGCGGGAAAAAAACAAAAAAAGAAACCCGTACATACCCGTTCAGCTTGAGCGGGTCGTTCAGAAACAAAAGTGTTCTGTTTATGTCCGGGCCCCCCCCGGACGTACGACTTTCGCTGTCTCACGTTCCGCAGAGCTCTTTGCGACTGGTCGGGACCCAACAGGTTGGACTCGAAACAGCCCAACAAATAGTCTAAAGCTAAATAGTCTAAAAGTCTGCGGCCGGGCAACGTCCCCGTCCCCGTCACGGGTCTTGGGACGGTGGTGGTGGTGGTGGGCGCAGCCGCCGGTCCGTGCCCACCAGATCTGGGGCCGGTGGGGGTGGACGCCGCTGCCGGTCCGTGGCCGTGCCACGTCCCCGTTCCGGGTCTGGGGCCGGTGGGGGTGGTGGACGCCGGCGCCTCCGGTCTGTGGCCCGTGGACCGTCCCGTTCCGGGTCTGGGGTCGGTGGTGTTGGTGGGGGGCGCGCCATCCCGGGAACTGAGCTCCCGCCGCGCGGCCCCACGCAGGTGGTCCACCTCCTTAATTAGGCCTTCCAGCTTTTCGTGGATTGCGTCCAGCCCGTCGGCCAACCAGTCCAGCGCCCGGCCGGCCGGCCAGCGGCGGCGCTCTGGCCTCTGGGGCCGTGGGGGTGGGCTGGGAGGGGGGCCGCCTGGAGAGGGCTCTCATCTTCTCCATGATGGCGGCCTTTTTTGCCTCCTCCATTAAAGGAGTCAACGCCTTGCCCTGTGGGATGAGAAAGAGAGAGAGAAAGAATAAATGAACGGAGGTGAGGACTACCTTTTTCCGGAAAAAAATCTTTTTTTCTGCGGCGGTGGTGGTGGAGCATTACAGTGGAGAACTTGTGCTGCGCGACGAGGTGCTTGTCCAGGCGGACATACTCCCGGTCGCTGTTGCACCCTTTGACAGGGCAGCGGAGCTTCCCGGAGTAGCGCAGGTTCCGGCGGCTGACAAGCAGCCGCCGGAGCCTGACATCCTCGACGCCGTGGGTCTCGCGCAAATGGCGGGAGAGGGACGCGTAGCGCACCCCGCACTTGGGGTGGTTGACCTTGACCTGCTCCTTCTTCTTTTTTTTGTCCATCTAGGGTGGTGAGGAAATGAGTGACAATCAGTCCTTTCAAGTTGCCGGAAATGAGCCAAGTTAATTAATTTCCAGGAATCCAACCGTTAGCTAGTACAGGATATTTCCCGGAGTACTGCGTTGTTCCTGGATCTGAGAGCGGCGGGCAGAGAGTAGAGTGTTAATGAGGTCGCGCGGTTCGAATTCCAGGAAAAAGGAAAAATTCCTCGAATCAAAACGTTAGCTAGCTAACGCGGCGTTTTCCCGAACCGTGACCGTTAGCTGGCTAGCTAGGGTTAGGGAAATGTTGTTTAGCCCGTCCCCTTAAGGGACCGGGCAGTGCACGGGCCATCCCCTGACCGGTGCCGCCACTCCCATCTCGGAAGCGCTGGGGGTAGCGCTGGCGCCTCTTCCCGTAGCGCACCAGGGTCAGGGTCAGGGTCAGGGGTTAGGGTTAGGGTTAGGTAGGAAAGGCTGAGCCTGTCTCCTATTATAGGGTTAGGGTTAGGGTTAGGGGGTAAGATCAAATTGGTCCTAGGGTTAGGGTTAGGGTTAGGTGTTGGGGTTGGGTTAGGGTTAGGGTTAGGGTTAGGGTTAGGGTTAGGGGTTAGGGGGGGTTAGGGTTAGGGTTAGGGTTAGGGTTAGGGTTAGGGGGTTAGGGGGTTAGGGGGTTAGGGTTAGGGGTTAGGGTTAGGGGTTAGGGTTAGGGTTAGGGTTAAGGGTTAAGGGTTAAGGGTTAGGGTTAGGGTTAGGGTTAGGGTTAGGGGTTAGGGGTTAGGGGTAGGGTTAGGGTTAGGGTTAGGGTTAGGGTTAGGGTTAGGGGTTAGGGTTAGGGTTAGGGTTAGGGTTAGGGTTAGGGTTAGGGGTTAGGGTTAGGGTTAGGGTTAGGGTTAGGTTTCTGGATCAAAACCCCAGACCCACCAATGTAGGTCCGGGAGAATGCACGGGCCGTCCCCCAGTTAGCACCATCCCCCCCGTTCCCATAGTGCATGTAGGAAGGTGGACGGGTTAGGGTTAGGGTTAGGGTTAGGGTTAGGGTTAGGGTTAGGGTTAGGGTTAGGGTTAGGGTTAGGTGAGGGGACAAGAGGCCCAACCCCCCTAAGGGGGAAGGTAAGTGCACTCGCCACCCCTCGGACAAGCCCCCTCCCCCACATACTCGTCCCCCCGTCCCCCTATTATGTGCCATAATCGGCTTAGTTATATTGGTCAAGTCGCCTTTGTTATATCAAGTATCATAGTTTTTTTGTTTTTTTTATTTTTCCATTTTTTTGGTTTTTTCTTTTTTTTGTTGTTGTTGTTTTCTTCCCCCCTTGTTTAGGTTAACCATGATCTTCTGTGTGTGCCCTGTAGCTACGTTTCGACTCTACTTGGTCTTCATCAGGCTGGGCACACACGGTATGGGATGTTTCCCCTTCAATGTCTTCCACCCAAATGAGGCAGTGTGGCGCTCCTCCTTATATACTCTCCCGTTCCGTCCGTAACTTTTTTCTGCCGAATATTTTTCTTAGTTCCCGTAAGTCCCTCCCCTCCCCCTCTTCCCAACTTCCTTCCGTTATCTTCTGTATCAGGCTTAGTTTACGTCACTTCTTTCGTGTTTACGTCTTCAGCTGGTATTTATTTTTGTTTGTGTCTTCAGCTGGTATTTATTTATTCTTGTTGCTGGTATTTTTCTTCAGCTTAGCTGGCATTTTCCTTCAGCTTTTTAGATCCCCCAGTATTACTTTTTCTGTCCTTTAGTTAGGCTTCAGTTTTCTTGGTCTCCCAGGTTGGGTTTAGGGTTGGAAGTTAGGGCTAGGGTTAGGGTTAGGGTTAGGGTTATGTCCCAAATAGGGTTAGGGTTACGTCCCAATTAGGGTTAATTTAGGTTTAGGTCCTCCACTTGGGTTTGGTTAGGGTTAGGGTAGAGCAGAGGGCAGGTTATCCTCCTTAATTAGGTTTTAGGGTTACTGGGCGGAGGGGAAGCAGAGGGGGAGGGGGCTCATCAGTCCGAAGGAGGCCCTGGCGGGTTAGGTGAGGGGACAAGAGGCCCAACCCCCCTAAGGGGGAAGGTAAGTGCACTCGCCACCCCTCGGACAAGCCCCCTCCCCCACATACTCGTCCCCCCGTCCCCCTATTATGTGCCATAATCGGCTTAGTTATATTGGTCAAGTCGCCTTTGTTATATCAAGTATCATAGTTTTTTTGTTTTTTTTATTTTTCCATTTTTTTGGTTTTTTCTTTTTTTTGTTGTTGTTGTTTTCTTCCCCCCTTGTTTAGGTTAACCATGATCTTCTGTGTGTGCCCTGTAGCTACGTTTCGACTCTACTTGGTCTTCATCAGGCTGGGCACACACGGTATGGGATGTTTCCCCTTCAATGTCTTCCACCCAAATGAGGCAGTGTGGCGCTCCTCCTTATATACTCTCCCGTTCCGTCCGTAACTTTTTTCTGCCGAATATTTTTCTTAGTTCCCGTAAGTCCCTCCCCTCCCCCTCTTCCCAACTTCCTTCCGTTATCTTCTGTATCAGGCTTAGTTTACGTCACTTCTTTCGTGTTTACGTCTTCAGCTGGTATTTATTTTTGTTTGTGTCTTCAGCTGGTATTTATTTATTCTTGTTGCTGGTATTTTTCTTCAGCTTAGCTGGCATTTTCCTTCAGCTTTTTAGATCCCCCAGTATTACTTTTTCTGTCCTTTAGTTAGGCTTCAGTTTTCTTGGTCTCCCAGGTTGGGTTTAGGGTTGGAAGTTAGGGCTAGGGTTAGGGTTAGGGTTAGGGTTATGTCCCAAATAGGGTTAGGGTTACGTCCCAATTAGGGTTAATTTAGGTTTAGGTCCTCCACTTGGGTTTGGTTAGGGTTAGGGTAGAGCAGAGGGCAGGTTATCCTCCTTAATTAGGTTTTAGGGTTACTGGGCGGAGGGGAAGCAGAGGGGGAGGGGGCTCATCAGTCCGAAGGAGGCCCTGGCGGGTTAGGTGAGGGGACAAGAGGCCCAACCCCCCTAAGGGGGAAGGTAAGTGCACTCGCCACCCCTCGGACAAGCCCCCTCCCCCACATACTCGTCCCCCCGTCCCCCTATTATGTGCCATAATCGGCTTAGTTATATTGGTCAAGTCGCCTTTGTTATATCAAGTATCATAGTTTTTTTGTTTTTTTTATTTTTCCATTTTTTTGGTTTTTTCTTTTTTTTGTTGTTGTTGTTTTCTTCCCCCCTTGTTTAGGTTAACCATGATCTTCTGTGTGTGCCCTGTAGCTACGTTTCGACTCTACTTGGTCTTCATCAGGCTGGGCACACACGGTATGGGATGTTTCCCCTTCAATGTCTTCCACCCAAATGAGGCAGTGTGGCGCTCCTCCTTATATACTCTCCCGTTCCGTCCGTAACTTTTTTCTGCCGAATATTTTTCTTAGTTCCCGTAAGTCCCTCCCCTCCCCCTCTTCCCAACTTCCTTCCGTTATCTTCTGTATCAGGCTTAGTTTACGTCACTTCTTTCGTGTTTACGTCTTCAGCTGGTATTTATTTTTGTTTGTGTCTTCAGCTGGTATTTATTTATTCTTGTTGCTGGTATTTTTCTTCAGCTTAGCTGGCATTTTCCTTCAGCTTTTTAGATCCCCCAGTATTACTTTTTCTGTCCTTTAGTTAGGCTTCAGTTTTCTTGGTCTCCCAGGTTGGGTTTAGGGTTGGAAGTTAGGGCTAGGGTTAGGGTTAGGGTTAGGGTTATGTCCCAAATAGGGTTAGGGTTACGTCCCAATTAGGGTTAATTTAGGTTTAGGTCCTCCACTTGGGTTTGGTTAGGGTTAGGGTAGAGCAGAGGGCAGGTTATCCTCCTTAATTAGGTTTTAGGGTTACTGGGCGGAGGGGAAGCAGAGGGGGAGGGGGCTCATCAGTCCGAAGGAGGCCCTGGCGGGTTAGGTGAGGGGACAAGAGGCCCAACCCCCCTAAGGGGGAAGGTAAGTGCACTCGCCACCCCTCGGACAAGCCCCCTCCCCCACATACTCGTCCCCCCGTCCCCCTATTATGTGCCATAATCGGCTTAGTTATATTGGTCAAGTCGCCTTTGTTATATCAAGTATCATAGTTTTTTTGTTTTTTTTATTTTTCCATTTTTTTGGTTTTTTCTTTTTTTTGTTGTTGTTGTTTTCTTCCCCCCTTGTTTAGGTTAACCATGATCTTCTGTGTGTGCCCTGTAGCTACGTTTCGACTCTACTTGGTCTTCATCAGGCTGGGCACACACGGTATGGGATGTTTCCCCTTCAATGTCTTCCACCCAAATGAGGCAGTGTGGCGCTCCTCCTTATATACTCTCCCGTTCCGTCCGTAACTTTTTTCTGCCGAATATTTTTCTTAGTTCCCGTAAGTCCCTCCCCTCCCCCTCTTCCCAACTTCCTTCCGTTATCTTCTGTATCAGGCTTAGTTTACGTCACTTCTTTCGTGTTTACGTCTTCAGCTGGTATTTATTTTTGTTTGTGTCTTCAGCTGGTATTTATTTATTCTTGTTGCTGGTATTTTTCTTCAGCTTAGCTGGCATTTTCCTTCAGCTTTTTAGATCCCCCAGTATTACTTTTTCTGTCCTTTAGTTAGGCTTCAGTTTTCTTGGTCTCCCAGGTTGGGTTTAGGGTTGGAAGTTAGGGCTAGGGTTAGGGTTAGGGTTAGGGTTATGTCCCAAATAGGGTTAGGGTTACGTCCCAATTAGGGTTAATTTAGGTTTAGGTCCTCCACTTGGGTTTGGTTAGGGTTAGGGTAGAGCAGAGGGCAGGTTATCCTCCTTAATTAGGTTTTAGGGTTACTGGGCGGAGGGGAAGCAGAGGGGGAGGGGGCTCATCAGTCCGAAGGAGGCCCTGGCGGGTTAGGTGAGGGGACAAGAGGCCCAACCCCCCTAAGGGGGAAGGTAAGTGCACTCGCCACCCCTCGGACAAGCCCCCTCCCCCACATACTCGTCCCCCCGTCCCCCTATTATGTGCCATAATCGGCTTAGTTATATTGGTCAAGTCGCCTTTGTTATATCAAGTATCATAGTTTTTTTGTTTTTTTTATTTTTCCATTTTTTTGGTTTTTTCTTTTTTTTGTTGTTGTTGTTTTCTTCCCCCCTTGTTTAGGTTAACCATGATCTTCTGTGTGTGCCCTGTAGCTACGTTTCGACTCTACTTGGTCTTCATCAGGCTGGGCACACACGGTATGGGATGTTTCCCCTTCAATGTCTTCCACCCAAATGAGGCAGTGTGGCGCTCCTCCTTATATACTCTCCCGTTCCGTCCGTAACTTTTTTCTGCCGAATATTTTTCTTAGTTCCCGTAAGTCCCTCCCCTCCCCCTCTTCCCAACTTCCTTCCGTTATCTTCTGTATCAGGCTTAGTTTACGTCACTTCTTTCGTGTTTACGTCTTCAGCTGGTATTTATTTTTGTTTGTGTCTTCAGCTGGTATTTATTTATTCTTGTTGCTGGTATTTTTCTTCAGCTTAGCTGGCATTTTCCTTCAGCTTTTTAGATCCCCCAGTATTACTTTTTCTGTCCTTTAGTTAGGCTTCAGTTTTCTTGGTCTCCCAGGTTGGGTTTAGGGTTGGAAGTTAGGGCTAGGGTTAGGGTTAGGGTTAGGGTTATGTCCCAAATAGGGTTAGGGTTACGTCCCAATTAGGGTTAATTTAGGTTTAGGTCCTCCACTTGGGTTTGGTTAGGGTTAGGGTAGAGCAGAGGGCAGGTTATCCTCCTTAATTAGGTTTTAGGGTTACTGGGCGGAGGGGAAGCAGAGGGGGAGGGGGCTCATCAGTCCGAAGGAGGCCCTGGCGGGTTAGGTGAGGGGACAAGAGGCCCAACCCCCCTAAGGGGGAAGGTAAGTGCACTCGCCACCCCTCGGACAAGCCCCCTCCCCCACATACTCGTCCCCCCGTCCCCCTATTATGTGCCATAATCGGCTTAGTTATATTGGTCAAGTCGCCTTTGTTATATCAAGTATCATAGTTTTTTTGTTTTTTTTATTTTTCCATTTTTTTGGTTTTTTCTTTTTTTTGTTGTTGTTGTTTTCTTCCCCCCTTGTTTAGGTTAACCATGATCTTCTGTGTGTGCCCTGTAGCTACGTTTCGACTCTACTTGGTCTTCATCAGGCTGGGCACACACGGTATGGGATGTTTCCCCTTCAATGTCTTCCACCCAAATGAGGCAGTGTGGCGCTCCTCCTTATATACTCTCCCGTTCCGTCCGTAACTTTTTTCTGCCGAATATTTTTCTTAGTTCCCGTAAGTCCCTCCCCTCCCCCTCTTCCCAACTTCCTTCCGTTATCTTCTGTATCAGGCTTAGTTTACGTCACTTCTTTCGTGTTTACGTCTTCAGCTGGTATTTATTTTTGTTTGTGTCTTCAGCTGGTATTTATTTATTCTTGTTGCTGGTATTTTTCTTCAGCTTAGCTGGCATTTTCCTTCAGCTTTTTAGATCCCCCAGTATTACTTTTTCTGTCCTTTAGTTAGGCTTCAGTTTTCTTGGTCTCCCAGGTTGGGTTTAGGGTTGGAAGTTAGGGCTAGGGTTAGGGTTAGGGTTAGGGTTATGTCCCAAATAGGGTTAGGGTTACGTCCCAATTAGGGTTAATTTAGGTTTAGGTCCTCCACTTGGGTTTGGTTAGGGTTAGGGTAGAGCAGAGGGCAGGTTATCCTCCTTAATTAGGTTTTAGGGTTACTGGGCGGAGGGGAAGCAGAGGGGGAGGGGGCTCATCAGTCCGAAGGAGGCCCTGGCGGGTTAGGTGAGGGGACAAGAGGCCCAACCCCCCTAAGGGGGAAGGTAAGTGCACTCGCCACCCCTCGGACAAGCCCCCTCCCCCACATACTCGTCCCCCCGTCCCCCTATTATGTGCCATAATCGGCTTAGTTATATTGGTCAAGTCGCCTTTGTTATATCAAGTATCATAGTTTTTTTGTTTTTTTTATTTTTCCATTTTTTTGGTTTTTTCTTTTTTTTGTTGTTGTTGTTTTCTTCCCCCCTTGTTTAGGTTAACCATGATCTTCTGTGTGTGCCCTGTAGCTACGTTTCGACTCTACTTGGTCTTCATCAGGCTGGGCACACACGGTATGGGATGTTTCCCCTTCAATGTCTTCCACCCAAATGAGGCAGTGTGGCGCTCCTCCTTATATACTCTCCCGTTCCGTCCGTAACTTTTTTCTGCCGAATATTTTTCTTAGTTCCCGTAAGTCCCTCCCCTCCCCCTCTTCCCAACTTCCTTCCGTTATCTTCTGTATCAGGCTTAGTTTACGTCACTTCTTTCGTGTTTACGTCTTCAGCTGGTATTTATTTTTGTTTGTGTCTTCAGCTGGTATTTATTTATTCTTGTTGCTGGTATTTTTCTTCAGCTTAGCTGGCATTTTCCTTCAGCTTTTTAGATCCCCCAGTATTACTTTTTCTGTCCTTTAGTTAGGCTTCAGTTTTCTTGGTCTCCCAGGTTGGGTTTAGGGTTGGAAGTTAGGGCTAGGGTTAGGGTTAGGGTTAGGGTTATGTCCCAAATAGGGTTAGGGTTACGTCCCAATTAGGGTTAATTTAGGTTTAGGTCCTCCACTTGGGTTTGGTTAGGGTTAGGGTAGAGCAGAGGGCAGGTTATCCTCCTTAATTAGGTTTTAGGGTTACTGGGCGGAGGGGAAGCAGAGGGGGAGGGGGCTCATCAGTCCGAAGGAGGCCCTGGCGGGTTAGGTGAGGGGACAAGAGGCCCAACCCCCCTAAGGGGGAAGGTAAGTGCACTCGCCACCCCTCGGACAAGCCCCCTCCCCCACATACTCGTCCCCCCGTCCCCCTATTATGTGCCATAATCGGCTTAGTTATATTGGTCAAGTCGCCTTTGTTATATCAAGTATCATAGTTTTTTTGTTTTTTTTATTTTTCCATTTTTTTGGTTTTTTCTTTTTTTTGTTGTTGTTGTTTTCTTCCCCCCTTGTTTAGGTTAACCATGATCTTCTGTGTGTGCCCTGTAGCTACGTTTCGACTCTACTTGGTCTTCATCAGGCTGGGCACACACGGTATGGGATGTTTCCCCTTCAATGTCTTCCACCCAAATGAGGCAGTGTGGCGCTCCTCCTTATATACTCTCCCGTTCCGTCCGTAACTTTTTTCTGCCGAATATTTTTCTTAGTTCCCGTAAGTCCCTCCCCTCCCCCTCTTCCCAACTTCCTTCCGTTATCTTCTGTATCAGGCTTAGTTTACGTCACTTCTTTCGTGTTTACGTCTTCAGCTGGTATTTATTTTTGTTTGTGTCTTCAGCTGGTATTTATTTATTCTTGTTGCTGGTATTTTTCTTCAGCTTAGCTGGCATTTTCCTTCAGCTTTTTAGATCCCCCAGTATTACTTTTTCTGTCCTTTAGTTAGGCTTCAGTTTTCTTGGTCTCCCAGGTTGGGTTTAGGGTTGGAAGTTAGGGCTAGGGTTAGGGTTAGGGTTAGGGTTATGTCCCAAATAGGGTTAGGGTTACGTCCCAATTAGGGTTAATTTAGGTTTAGGTCCTCCACTTGGGTTTGGTTAGGGTTAGGGTAGAGCAGAGGGCAGGTTATCCTCCTTAATTAGGTTTTAGGGTTACTGGGCGGAGGGGAAGCAGAGGGGGAGGGGGCTCATCAGTCCGAAGGAGGCCCTGGCGGGTTAGGTGAGGGGACAAGAGGCCCAACCCCCCTAAGGGGGAAGGTAAGTGCACTCGCCACCCCTCGGACAAGCCCCCTCCCCCACATACTCGTCCCCCCGTCCCCCTATTATGTGCCATAATCGGCTTAGTTATATTGGTCAAGTCGCCTTTGTTATATCAAGTATCATAGTTTTTTTGTTTTTTTTATTTTTCCATTTTTTTGGTTTTTTCTTTTTTTTGTTGTTGTTGTTTTCTTCCCCCCTTGTTTAGGTTAACCATGATCTTCTGTGTGTGCCCTGTAGCTACGTTTCGACTCTACTTGGTCTTCATCAGGCTGGGCACACACGGTATGGGATGTTTCCCCTTCAATGTCTTCCACCCAAATGAGGCAGTGTGGCGCTCCTCCTTATATACTCTCCCGTTCCGTCCGTAACTTTTTTCTGCCGAATATTTTTCTTAGTTCCCGTAAGTCCCTCCCCTCCCCCTCTTCCCAACTTCCTTCCGTTATCTTCTGTATCAGGCTTAGTTTACGTCACTTCTTTCGTGTTTACGTCTTCAGCTGGTATTTATTTTTGTTTGTGTCTTCAGCTGGTATTTATTTATTCTTGTTGCTGGTATTTTTCTTCAGCTTAGCTGGCATTTTCCTTCAGCTTTTTAGATCCCCCAGTATTACTTTTTCTGTCCTTTAGTTAGGCTTCAGTTTTCTTGGTCTCCCAGGTTGGGTTTAGGGTTGGAAGTTAGGGCTAGGGTTAGGGTTAGGGTTAGGGTTATGTCCCAAATAGGGTTAGGGTTACGTCCCAATTAGGGTTAATTTAGGTTTAGGTCCTCCACTTGGGTTTGGTTAGGGTTAGGGTAGAGCAGAGGGCAGGTTATCCTCCTTAATTAGGTTTTAGGGTTACTGGGCGGAGGGGAAGCAGAGGGGGAGGGGGCTCATCAGTCCGAAGGAGGCCCTGGCGGGTTAGGTGAGGGGACAAGAGGCCCAACCCCCCTAAGGGGGAAGGTAAGTGCACTCGCCACCCCTCGGACAAGCCCCCTCCCCCACATACTCGTCCCCCCGTCCCCCTATTATGTGCCATAATCGGCTTAGTTATATTGGTCAAGTCGCCTTTGTTATATCAAGTATCATAGTTTTTTTGTTTTTTTTATTTTTCCATTTTTTTGGTTTTTTCTTTTTTTTGTTGTTGTTGTTTTCTTCCCCCCTTGTTTAGGTTAACCATGATCTTCTGTGTGTGCCCTGTAGCTACGTTTCGACTCTACTTGGTCTTCATCAGGCTGGGCACACACGGTATGGGATGTTTCCCCTTCAATGTCTTCCACCCAAATGAGGCAGTGTGGCGCTCCTCCTTATATACTCTCCCGTTCCGTCCGTAACTTTTTTCTGCCGAATATTTTTCTTAGTTCCCGTAAGTCCCTCCCCTCCCCCTCTTCCCAACTTCCTTCCGTTATCTTCTGTATCAGGCTTAGTTTACGTCACTTCTTTCGTGTTTACGTCTTCAGCTGGTATTTATTTTTGTTTGTGTCTTCAGCTGGTATTTATTTATTCTTGTTGCTGGTATTTTTCTTCAGCTTAGCTGGCATTTTCCTTCAGCTTTTTAGATCCCCCAGTATTACTTTTTCTGTCCTTTAGTTAGGCTTCAGTTTTCTTGGTCTCCCAGGTTGGGTTTAGGGTTGGAAGTTAGGGCTAGGGTTAGGGTTAGGGTTAGGGTTATGTCCCAAATAGGGTTAGGGTTACGTCCCAATTAGGGTTAATTTAGGTTTAGGTCCTCCACTTGGGTTTGGTTAGGGTTAGGGTAGAGCAGAGGGCAGGTTATCCTCCTTAATTAGGTTTTAGGGTTACTGGGCGGAGGGGAAGCAGAGGGGGAGGGGGCTCATCAGTCCGAAGGAGGCCCTGGCGGGTTAGGTGAGGGGACAAGAGGCCCAACCCCCCTAAGGGGGAAGGTAAGTGCACTCGCCACCCCTCGGACAAGCCCCCTCCCCCACATACTCGTCCCCCCGTCCCCCTATTATGTGCCATAATCGGCTTAGTTATATTGGTCAAGTCGCCTTTGTTATATCAAGTATCATAGTTTTTTTGTTTTTTTTATTTTTCCATTTTTTTGGTTTTTTCTTTTTTTTGTTGTTGTTGTTTTCTTCCCCCCTTGTTTAGGTTAACCATGATCTTCTGTGTGTGCCCTGTAGCTACGTTTCGACTCTACTTGGTCTTCATCAGGCTGGGCACACACGGTATGGGATGTTTCCCCTTCAATGTCTTCCACCCAAATGAGGCAGTGTGGCGCTCCTCCTTATATACTCTCCCGTTCCGTCCGTAACTTTTTTCTGCCGAATATTTTTCTTAGTTCCCGTAAGTCCCTCCCCTCCCCCTCTTCCCAACTTCCTTCCGTTATCTTCTGTATCAGGCTTAGTTTACGTCACTTCTTTCGTGTTTACGTCTTCAGCTGGTATTTATTTTTGTTTGTGTCTTCAGCTGGTATTTATTTATTCTTGTTGCTGGTATTTTTCTTCAGCTTAGCTGGCATTTTCCTTCAGCTTTTTAGATCCCCCAGTATTACTTTTTCTGTCCTTTAGTTAGGCTTCAGTTTTCTTGGTCTCCCAGGTTGGGTTTAGGGTTGGAAGTTAGGGCTAGGGTTAGGGTTAGGGTTAGGGTTATGTCCCAAATAGGGTTAGGGTTACGTCCCAATTAGGGTTAATTTAGGTTTAGGTCCTCCACTTGGGTTTGGTTAGGGTTAGGGTAGAGCAGAGGGCAGGTTATCCTCCTTAATTAGGTTTTAGGGTTACTGGGCGGAGGGGAAGCAGAGGGGGAGGGGGCTCATCAGTCCGAAGGAGGCCCTGGCGGGTTAGGTGAGGGGACAAGAGGCCCAACCCCCCTAAGGGGGAAGGTAAGTGCACTCGCCACCCCTCGGACAAGCCCCCTCCCCCACATACTCGTCCCCCCGTCCCCCTATTATGTGCCATAATCGGCTTAGTTATATTGGTCAAGTCGCCTTTGTTATATCAAGTATCATAGTTTTTTTGTTTTTTTTATTTTTCCATTTTTTTGGTTTTTTCTTTTTTTTGTTGTTGTTGTTTTCTTCCCCCCTTGTTTAGGTTAACCATGATCTTCTGTGTGTGCCCTGTAGCTACGTTTCGACTCTACTTGGTCTTCATCAGGCTGGGCACACACGGTATGGGATGTTTCCCCTTCAATGTCTTCCACCCAAATGAGGCAGTGTGGCGCTCCTCCTTATATACTCTCCCGTTCCGTCCGTAACTTTTTTCTGCCGAATATTTTTCTTAGTTCCCGTAAGTCCCTCCCCTCCCCCTCTTCCCAACTTCCTTCCGTTATCTTCTGTATCAGGCTTAGTTTACGTCACTTCTTTCGTGTTTACGTCTTCAGCTGGTATTTATTTTTGTTTGTGTCTTCAGCTGGTATTTATTTATTCTTGTTGCTGGTATTTTTCTTCAGCTTAGCTGGCATTTTCCTTCAGCTTTTTAGATCCCCCAGTATTACTTTTTCTGTCCTTTAGTTAGGCTTCAGTTTTCTTGGTCTCCCAGGTTGGGTTTAGGGTTGGAAGTTAGGGCTAGGGTTAGGGTTAGGGTTAGGGTTATGTCCCAAATAGGGTTAGGGTTACGTCCCAATTAGGGTTAATTTAGGTTTAGGTCCTCCACTTGGGTTTGGTTAGGGTTAGGGTAGAGCAGAGGGCAGGTTATCCTCCTTAATTAGGTTTTAGGGTTACTGGGCGGAGGGGAAGCAGAGGGGGAGGGGGCTCATCAGTCCGAAGGAGGCCCTGGCGGGTTAGGTGAGGGGACAAGAGGCCCAACCCCCCTAAGGGGGAAGGTAAGTGCACTCGCCACCCCTCGGACAAGCCCCCTCCCCCACATACTCGTCCCCCCGTCCCCCTATTATGTGCCATAATCGGCTTAGTTATATTGGTCAAGTCGCCTTTGTTATATCAAGTATCATAGTTTTTTTGTTTTTTTTATTTTTCCATTTTTTTGGTTTTTTCTTTTTTTTGTTGTTGTTGTTTTCTTCCCCCCTTGTTTAGGTTAACCATGATCTTCTGTGTGTGCCCTGTAGCTACGTTTCGACTCTACTTGGTCTTCATCAGGCTGGGCACACACGGTATGGGATGTTTCCCCTTCAATGTCTTCCACCCAAATGAGGCAGTGTGGCGCTCCTCCTTATATACTCTCCCGTTCCGTCCGTAACTTTTTTCTGCCGAATATTTTTCTTAGTTCCCGTAAGTCCCTCCCCTCCCCCTCTTCCCAACTTCCTTCCGTTATCTTCTGTATCAGGCTTAGTTTACGTCACTTCTTTCGTGTTTACGTCTTCAGCTGGTATTTATTTTTGTTTGTGTCTTCAGCTGGTATTTATTTATTCTTGTTGCTGGTATTTTTCTTCAGCTTAGCTGGCATTTTCCTTCAGCTTTTTAGATCCCCCAGTATTACTTTTTCTGTCCTTTAGTTAGGCTTCAGTTTTCTTGGTCTCCCAGGTTGGGTTTAGGGTTGGAAGTTAGGGCTAGGGTTAGGGTTAGGGTTAGGGTTATGTCCCAAATAGGGTTAGGGTTACGTCCCAATTAGGGTTAATTTAGGTTTAGGTCCTCCACTTGGGTTTGGTTAGGGTTAGGGTAGAGCAGAGGGCAGGTTATCCTCCTTAATTAGGTTTTAGGGTTACTGGGCGGAGGGGAAGCAGAGGGGGAGGGGGCTCATCAGTCCGAAGGAGGCCCTGGCGGGTTAGGTGAGGGGACAAGAGGCCCAACCCCCCTAAGGGGGAAGGTAAGTGCACTCGCCACCCCTCGGACAAGCCCCCTCCCCCACATACTCGTCCCCCCGTCCCCCTATTATGTGCCATAATCGGCTTAGTTATATTGGTCAAGTCGCCTTTGTTATATCAAGTATCATAGTTTTTTTGTTTTTTTTATTTTTCCATTTTTTTGGTTTTTTCTTTTTTTTGTTGTTGTTGTTTTCTTCCCCCCTTGTTTAGGTTAACCATGATCTTCTGTGTGTGCCCTGTAGCTACGTTTCGACTCTACTTGGTCTTCATCAGGCTGGGCACACACGGTATGGGATGTTTCCCCTTCAATGTCTTCCACCCAAATGAGGCAGTGTGGCGCTCCTCCTTATATACTCTCCCGTTCCGTCCGTAACTTTTTTCTGCCGAATATTTTTCTTAGTTCCCGTAAGTCCCTCCCCTCCCCCTCTTCCCAACTTCCTTCCGTTATCTTCTGTATCAGGCTTAGTTTACGTCACTTCTTTCGTGTTTACGTCTTCAGCTGGTATTTATTTTTGTTTGTGTCTTCAGCTGGTATTTATTTATTCTTGTTGCTGGTATTTTTCTTCAGCTTAGCTGGCATTTTCCTTCAGCTTTTTAGATCCCCCAGTATTACTTTTTCTGTCCTTTAGTTAGGCTTCAGTTTTCTTGGTCTCCCAGGTTGGGTTTAGGGTTGGAAGTTAGGGCTAGGGTTAGGGTTAGGGTTAGGGTTATGTCCCAAATAGGGTTAGGGTTACGTCCCAATTAGGGTTAATTTAGGTTTAGGTCCTCCACTTGGGTTTGGTTAGGGTTAGGGTAGAGCAGAGGGCAGGTTATCCTCCTTAATTAGGTTTTAGGGTTACTGGGCGGAGGGGAAGCAGAGGGGGAGGGGGCTCATCAGTCCGAAGGAGGCCCTGGCGGGTTAGGTGAGGGGACAAGAGGCCCAACCCCCCTAAGGGGGAAGGTAAGTGCACTCGCCACCCCTCGGACAAGCCCCCTCCCCCACATACTCGTCCCCCCGTCCCCCTATTATGTGCCATAATCGGCTTAGTTATATTGGTCAAGTCGCCTTTGTTATATCAAGTATCATAGTTTTTTTGTTTTTTTTATTTTTCCATTTTTTTGGTTTTTTCTTTTTTTTGTTGTTGTTGTTTTCTTCCCCCCTTGTTTAGGTTAACCATGATCTTCTGTGTGTGCCCTGTAGCTACGTTTCGACTCTACTTGGTCTTCATCAGGCTGGGCACACACGGTATGGGATGTTTCCCCTTCAATGTCTTCCACCCAAATGAGGCAGTGTGGCGCTCCTCCTTATATACTCTCCCGTTCCGTCCGTAACTTTTTTCTGCCGAATATTTTTCTTAGTTCCCGTAAGTCCCTCCCCTCCCCCTCTTCCCAACTTCCTTCCGTTATCTTCTGTATCAGGCTTAGTTTACGTCACTTCTTTCGTGTTTACGTCTTCAGCTGGTATTTATTTTTGTTTGTGTCTTCAGCTGGTATTTATTTATTCTTGTTGCTGGTATTTTTCTTCAGCTTAGCTGGCATTTTCCTTCAGCTTTTTAGATCCCCCAGTATTACTTTTTCTGTCCTTTAGTTAGGCTTCAGTTTTCTTGGTCTCCCAGGTTGGGTTTAGGGTTGGAAGTTAGGGCTAGGGTTAGGGTTAGGGTTAGGGTTATGTCCCAAATAGGGTTAGGGTTACGTCCCAATTAGGGTTAATTTAGGTTTAGGTCCTCCACTTGGGTTTGGTTAGGGTTAGGGTAGAGCAGAGGGCAGGTTATCCTCCTTAATTAGGTTTTAGGGTTACTGGGCGGAGGGGAAGCAGAGGGGGAGGGGGCTCATCAGTCCGAAGGAGGCCCTGGCGGGTTAGGTGAGGGGACAAGAGGCCCAACCCCCCTAAGGGGGAAGGTAAGTGCACTCGCCACCCCTCGGACAAGCCCCCTCCCCCACATACTCGTCCCCCCGTCCCCCTATTATGTGCCATAATCGGCTTAGTTATATTGGTCAAGTCGCCTTTGTTATATCAAGTATCATAGTTTTTTTGTTTTTTTTATTTTTCCATTTTTTTGGTTTTTTCTTTTTTTTGTTGTTGTTGTTTTCTTCCCCCCTTGTTTAGGTTAACCATGATCTTCTGTGTGTGCCCTGTAGCTACGTTTCGACTCTACTTGGTCTTCATCAGGCTGGGCACACACGGTATGGGATGTTTCCCCTTCAATGTCTTCCACCCAAATGAGGCAGTGTGGCGCTCCTCCTTATATACTCTCCCGTTCCGTCCGTAACTTTTTTCTGCCGAATATTTTTCTTAGTTCCCGTAAGTCCCTCCCCTCCCCCTCTTCCCAACTTCCTTCCGTTATCTTCTGTATCAGGCTTAGTTTACGTCACTTCTTTCGTGTTTACGTCTTCAGCTGGTATTTATTTTTGTTTGTGTCTTCAGCTGGTATTTATTTATTCTTGTTGCTGGTATTTTTCTTCAGCTTAGCTGGCATTTTCCTTCAGCTTTTTAGATCCCCCAGTATTACTTTTTCTGTCCTTTAGTTAGGCTTCAGTTTTCTTGGTCTCCCAGGTTGGGTTTAGGGTTGGAAGTTAGGGCTAGGGTTAGGGTTAGGGTTAGGGTTATGTCCCAAATAGGGTTAGGGTTACGTCCCAATTAGGGTTAATTTAGGTTTAGGTCCTCCACTTGGGTTTGGTTAGGGTTAGGGTAGAGCAGAGGGCAGGTTATCCTCCTTAATTAGGTTTTAGGGTTACTGGGCGGAGGGGAAGCAGAGGGGGAGGGGGCTCATCAGTCCGAAGGAGGCCCTGGCGGGTTAGGTGAGGGGACAAGAGGCCCAACCCCCCTAAGGGGGAAGGTAAGTGCACTCGCCACCCCTCGGACAAGCCCCCTCCCCCACATACTCGTCCCCCCGTCCCCCTATTATGTGCCATAATCGGCTTAGTTATATTGGTCAAGTCGCCTTTGTTATATCAAGTATCATAGTTTTTTTGTTTTTTTTATTTTTCCATTTTTTTGGTTTTTTCTTTTTTTTGTTGTTGTTGTTTTCTTCCCCCCTTGTTTAGGTTAACCATGATCTTCTGTGTGTGCCCTGTAGCTACGTTTCGACTCTACTTGGTCTTCATCAGGCTGGGCACACACGGTATGGGATGTTTCCCCTTCAATGTCTTCCACCCAAATGAGGCAGTGTGGCGCTCCTCCTTATATACTCTCCCGTTCCGTCCGTAACTTTTTTCTGCCGAATATTTTTCTTAGTTCCCGTAAGTCCCTCCCCTCCCCCTCTTCCCAACTTCCTTCCGTTATCTTCTGTATCAGGCTTAGTTTACGTCACTTCTTTCGTGTTTACGTCTTCAGCTGGTATTTATTTTTGTTTGTGTCTTCAGCTGGTATTTATTTATTCTTGTTGCTGGTATTTTTCTTCAGCTTAGCTGGCATTTTCCTTCAGCTTTTTAGATCCCCCAGTATTACTTTTTCTGTCCTTTAGTTAGGCTTCAGTTTTCTTGGTCTCCCAGGTTGGGTTTAGGGTTGGAAGTTAGGGCTAGGGTTAGGGTTAGGGTTAGGGTTATGTCCCAAATAGGGTTAGGGTTACGTCCCAATTAGGGTTAATTTAGGTTTAGGTCCTCCACTTGGGTTTGGTTAGGGTTAGGGTAGAGCAGAGGGCAGGTTATCCTCCTTAATTAGGTTTTAGGGTTACTGGGCGGAGGGGAAGCAGAGGGGGAGGGGGCTCATCAGTCCGAAGGAGGCCCTGGCGGGTTAGGTGAGGGGACAAGAGGCCCAACCCCCCTAAGGGGGAAGGTAAGTGCACTCGCCACCCCTCGGACAAGCCCCCTCCCCCACATACTCGTCCCCCCGTCCCCCTATTATGTGCCATAATCGGCTTAGTTATATTGGTCAAGTCGCCTTTGTTATATCAAGTATCATAGTTTTTTTGTTTTTTTTATTTTTCCATTTTTTTGGTTTTTTCTTTTTTTTGTTGTTGTTGTTTTCTTCCCCCCTTGTTTAGGTTAACCATGATCTTCTGTGTGTGCCCTGTAGCTACGTTTCGACTCTACTTGGTCTTCATCAGGCTGGGCACACACGGTATGGGATGTTTCCCCTTCAATGTCTTCCACCCAAATGAGGCAGTGTGGCGCTCCTCCTTATATACTCTCCCGTTCCGTCCGTAACTTTTTTCTGCCGAATATTTTTCTTAGTTCCCGTAAGTCCCTCCCCTCCCCCTCTTCCCAACTTCCTTCCGTTATCTTCTGTATCAGGCTTAGTTTACGTCACTTCTTTCGTGTTTACGTCTTCAGCTGGTATTTATTTTTGTTTGTGTCTTCAGCTGGTATTTATTTATTCTTGTTGCTGGTATTTTTCTTCAGCTTAGCTGGCATTTTCCTTCAGCTTTTTAGATCCCCCAGTATTACTTTTTCTGTCCTTTAGTTAGGCTTCAGTTTTCTTGGTCTCCCAGGTTGGGTTTAGGGTTGGAAGTTAGGGCTAGGGTTAGGGTTAGGGTTAGGGTTATGTCCCAAATAGGGTTAGGGTTACGTCCCAATTAGGGTTAATTTAGGTTTAGGTCCTCCACTTGGGTTTGGTTAGGGTTAGGGTAGAGCAGAGGGCAGGTTATCCTCCTTAATTAGGTTTTAGGGTTACTGGGCGGAGGGGAAGCAGAGGGGGAGGGGGCTCATCAGTCCGAAGGAGGCCCTGGCGGGTTAGGTGAGGGGACAAGAGGCCCAACCCCCCTAAGGGGGAAGGTAAGTGCACTCGCCACCCCTCGGACAAGCCCCCTCCCCCACATACTCGTCCCCCCGTCCCCCTATTATGTGCCATAATCGGCTTAGTTATATTGGTCAAGTCGCCTTTGTTATATCAAGTATCATAGTTTTTTTGTTTTTTTTATTTTTCCATTTTTTTGGTTTTTTCTTTTTTTTGTTGTTGTTGTTTTCTTCCCCCCTTGTTTAGGTTAACCATGATCTTCTGTGTGTGCCCTGTAGCTACGTTTCGACTCTACTTGGTCTTCATCAGGCTGGGCACACACGGTATGGGATGTTTCCCCTTCAATGTCTTCCACCCAAATGAGGCAGTGTGGCGCTCCTCCTTATATACTCTCCCGTTCCGTCCGTAACTTTTTTCTGCCGAATATTTTTCTTAGTTCCCGTAAGTCCCTCCCCTCCCCCTCTTCCCAACTTCCTTCCGTTATCTTCTGTATCAGGCTTAGTTTACGTCACTTCTTTCGTGTTTACGTCTTCAGCTGGTATTTATTTTTGTTTGTGTCTTCAGCTGGTATTTATTTATTCTTGTTGCTGGTATTTTTCTTCAGCTTAGCTGGCATTTTCCTTCAGCTTTTTAGATCCCCCAGTATTACTTTTTCTGTCCTTTAGTTAGGCTTCAGTTTTCTTGGTCTCCCAGGTTGGGTTTAGGGTTGGAAGTTAGGGCTAGGGTTAGGGTTAGGGTTAGGGTTATGTCCCAAATAGGGTTAGGGTTACGTCCCAATTAGGGTTAATTTAGGTTTAGGTCCTCCACTTGGGTTTGGTTAGGGTTAGGGTAGAGCAGAGGGCAGGTTATCCTCCTTAATTAGGTTTTAGGGTTACTGGGCGGAGGGGAAGCAGAGGGGGAGGGGGCTCATCAGTCCGAAGGAGGCCCTGGCGGGTTAGGTGAGGGGACAAGAGGCCCAACCCCCCTAAGGGGGAAGGTAAGTGCACTCGCCACCCCTCGGACAAGCCCCCTCCCCCACATACTCGTCCCCCCGTCCCCCTATTATGTGCCATAATCGGCTTAGTTATATTGGTCAAGTCGCCTTTGTTATATCAAGTATCATAGTTTTTTTGTTTTTTTTATTTTTCCATTTTTTTGGTTTTTTCTTTTTTTTGTTGTTGTTGTTTTCTTCCCCCCTTGTTTAGGTTAACCATGATCTTCTGTGTGTGCCCTGTAGCTACGTTTCGACTCTACTTGGTCTTCATCAGGCTGGGCACACACGGTATGGGATGTTTCCCCTTCAATGTCTTCCACCCAAATGAGGCAGTGTGGCGCTCCTCCTTATATACTCTCCCGTTCCGTCCGTAACTTTTTTCTGCCGAATATTTTTCTTAGTTCCCGTAAGTCCCTCCCCTCCCCCTCTTCCCAACTTCCTTCCGTTATCTTCTGTATCAGGCTTAGTTTACGTCACTTCTTTCGTGTTTACGTCTTCAGCTGGTATTTATTTTTGTTTGTGTCTTCAGCTGGTATTTATTTATTCTTGTTGCTGGTATTTTTCTTCAGCTTAGCTGGCATTTTCCTTCAGCTTTTTAGATCCCCCAGTATTACTTTTTCTGTCCTTTAGTTAGGCTTCAGTTTTCTTGGTCTCCCAGGTTGGGTTTAGGGTTGGAAGTTAGGGCTAGGGTTAGGGTTAGGGTTAGGGTTATGTCCCAAATAGGGTTAGGGTTACGTCCCAATTAGGGTTAATTTAGGTTTAGGTCCTCCACTTGGGTTTGGTTAGGGTTAGGGTAGAGCAGAGGGCAGGTTATCCTCCTTAATTAGGTTTTAGGGTTACTGGGCGGAGGGGAAGCAGAGGGGGAGGGGGCTCATCAGTCCGAAGGAGGCCCTGGCGGGTTAGGTGAGGGGACAAGAGGCCCAACCCCCCTAAGGGGGAAGGTAAGTGCACTCGCCACCCCTCGGACAAGCCCCCTCCCCCACATACTCGTCCCCCCGTCCCCCTATTATGTGCCATAATCGGCTTAGTTATATTGGTCAAGTCGCCTTTGTTATATCAAGTATCATAGTTTTTTTGTTTTTTTTATTTTTCCATTTTTTTGGTTTTTTCTTTTTTTTGTTGTTGTTGTTTTCTTCCCCCCTTGTTTAGGTTAACCATGATCTTCTGTGTGTGCCCTGTAGCTACGTTTCGACTCTACTTGGTCTTCATCAGGCTGGGCACACACGGTATGGGATGTTTCCCCTTCAATGTCTTCCACCCAAATGAGGCAGTGTGGCGCTCCTCCTTATATACTCTCCCGTTCCGTCCGTAACTTTTTTCTGCCGAATATTTTTCTTAGTTCCCGTAAGTCCCTCCCCTCCCCCTCTTCCCAACTTCCTTCCGTTATCTTCTGTATCAGGCTTAGTTTACGTCACTTCTTTCGTGTTTACGTCTTCAGCTGGTATTTATTTTTGTTTGTGTCTTCAGCTGGTATTTATTTATTCTTGTTGCTGGTATTTTTCTTCAGCTTAGCTGGCATTTTCCTTCAGCTTTTTAGATCCCCCAGTATTACTTTTTCTGTCCTTTAGTTAGGCTTCAGTTTTCTTGGTCTCCCAGGTTGGGTTTAGGGTTGGAAGTTAGGGCTAGGGTTAGGGTTAGGGTTAGGGTTATGTCCCAAATAGGGTTAGGGTTACGTCCCAATTAGGGTTAATTTAGGTTTAGGTCCTCCACTTGGGTTTGGTTAGGGTTAGGGTAGAGCAGAGGGCAGGTTATCCTCCTTAATTAGGTTTTAGGGTTACTGGGCGGAGGGGAAGCAGAGGGGGAGGGGGCTCATCAGTCCGAAGGAGGCCCTGGCGGGTTAGGTGAGGGGACAAGAGGCCCAACCCCCCTAAGGGGGAAGGTAAGTGCACTCGCCACCCCTCGGACAAGCCCCCTCCCCCACATACTCGTCCCCCCGTCCCCCTATTATGTGCCATAATCGGCTTAGTTATATTGGTCAAGTCGCCTTTGTTATATCAAGTATCATAGTTTTTTTGTTTTTTTTATTTTTCCATTTTTTTGGTTTTTTCTTTTTTTTGTTGTTGTTGTTTTCTTCCCCCCTTGTTTAGGTTAACCATGATCTTCTGTGTGTGCCCTGTAGCTACGTTTCGACTCTACTTGGTCTTCATCAGGCTGGGCACACACGGTATGGGATGTTTCCCCTTCAATGTCTTCCACCCAAATGAGGCAGTGTGGCGCTCCTCCTTATATACTCTCCCGTTCCGTCCGTAACTTTTTTCTGCCGAATATTTTTCTTAGTTCCCGTAAGTCCCTCCCCTCCCCCTCTTCCCAACTTCCTTCCGTTATCTTCTGTATCAGGCTTAGTTTACGTCACTTCTTTCGTGTTTACGTCTTCAGCTGGTATTTATTTTTGTTTGTGTCTTCAGCTGGTATTTATTTATTCTTGTTGCTGGTATTTTTCTTCAGCTTAGCTGGCATTTTCCTTCAGCTTTTTAGATCCCCCAGTATTACTTTTTCTGTCCTTTAGTTAGGCTTCAGTTTTCTTGGTCTCCCAGGTTGGGTTTAGGGTTGGAAGTTAGGGCTAGGGTTAGGGTTAGGGTTAGGGTTATGTCCCAAATAGGGTTAGGGTTACGTCCCAATTAGGGTTAATTTAGGTTTAGGTCCTCCACTTGGGTTTGGTTAGGGTTAGGGTAGAGCAGAGGGCAGGTTATCCTCCTTAATTAGGTTTTAGGGTTACTGGGCGGAGGGGAAGCAGAGGGGGAGGGGGCTCATCAGTCCGAAGGAGGCCCTGGCGGGTTAGGTGAGGGGACAAGAGGCCCAACCCCCCTAAGGGGGAAGGTAAGTGCACTCGCCACCCCTCGGACAAGCCCCCTCCCCCACATACTCGTCCCCCCGTCCCCCTATTATGTGCCATAATCGGCTTAGTTATATTGGTCAAGTCGCCTTTGTTATATCAAGTATCATAGTTAGGGTTAGGGTTAGGGTTAGGGTTAGGGTTAGGGTTAGGGTTAGGGTTAGGGTTAGGGTTAGGGGTAGGGTTAGGGGTTAGGGTTAGGGTTAGGGTTAGGGTTAGGGTTAGGGTTAGGGTTAGGGTTAGGGTTAGGGTTAGGGTTAGGGTTAGGGTTAGGGTTAGGGTTAGGGTAAGGGATAAGTGCCACTTTTGAAATCGCGTCTCATTTTCCTGTGAGCATCTGACAGACTTGAGATTCCGGCTACCCCCCCATTATCGGCCACGGGCTTTCGATTGAGACCAGAACCAAGTCTCTAGGCCACTCCCACCGGAAGTTATGGCCAAAAAAGGGGTATTTTCAGAGTTTTTGGGGGGCTCATTTTTTCCCTTAAGTGCTCATTAGTTGAGGGTTAGGGTTAGGGTTAGGGTTAGGGTTAGGGGTTAGGGTTAGGGTTAGGGTTAGGGTTAGGGTTAGGGTTAAGGGATAAGTGCCACTTTTGAAATCGCGTCTCATTTTCCTGTGAGCATCTGAGAGACTTGAGATTCCGGCTACCCCCCCATTATCGGCCACGGGCTTTCGATTGAGACCGGAACCAAGTCTCTAGGCCACTCCCACCGGAAGTTATGGCCAAAAAAGGGGTATTTTCAGAGTTTTTGGGGGGCTCATTTTTCCCCTTAAGTGCTCATTAGTTGAGACTCCGCCTACCCCCCCATTATCGACCACGCCCGATCGATAGAGACCGGAACCAAGTCTGTGCGACATTCCTATCAAAAGTTACTGGCCAATCAAAATCCCCCATAGGAATGAATGGAGAAGTTAGGGTTAGGGTTAGGGTTAGGGTTAGGGTTAGGGTTAGGGTTAGGGTTAGGGTTAGGGTTTAGGGGTTAGGGTTAGGGTTAGGGTTAGGGTTAGGGTTAGGGTTAGGGTTAGGGTTAGGGTTAGGTTAAGGGATAAGTGCCACTTTTGAAATCGCGTCTCATTTTCCTGTGAGCATCTGACAGACTTGAGATTCCGGCTACCCCCCCATTATCGGCCACGGGCTTTCGATTGAGACCAGAACCAAGTCTCTAGGCCACTCCCACCGGAAGTTATGGCCAAAAAAGGGGTATTTTCAGAGTTTTTGGGGGGCTCATTTTTTCCCTTAAGTGCTCATTAGTTGAGGGTTAGGGTTAGGGTTAGGGTTAGGGGTTAGGGTTAGGGTTAGGGTTAGGGTTAGGGTTAGGGTTAAGGGATAAGTGCCACTTTTGAAATCGCGTCTCATTTTCCTGTGAGCATCTGAGAGACTTGAGATTCCGGCTACCCCCCCATTATCGGCCACGGGCTTTCGATTGAGACCGGAACCAAGTCTCTAGGCCACTCCCACCGGAAGTTATGGCCAAAAAAGGGTTAGGGTTAGGGTTAGGGTTAGGGTTAGGGTTAGGGTTAGGGTTAGGGTTAGGGTTAGGAATAGGGATGATAACCACGATGACTGATTTGAGGATGACTTATTTGTGAATAACTTTTGATAGGAAGGTCATAGAGACCTGAAACTAAGCTCCGCCCCCACTATTTCAGGCATGGCCTTTCCAACGGTACCATCCCCGAGTTCATACGACGTTCCGTTCCTGAGATACGCCCCTTTTTTCTTTTGAAATAGCTGTATCTCGGGAACCGAGGCTCGTAGAGACATGGGACCAAGACTGGCGCGTTCAGCACCCCCTAATTAGGTCTGACGCCACCCACTCCCGAGTCTCTACGACCTTCGGTTCCCGAGTTACAGGTCAAAACGTCCTCCCCATTGGAAATGAATGGGGTGAAAATTTCACTAAGTGTGAATGCCAAAATGTATGATTCAGAAAGTATTTAGGAGCACGTTTCAGGTCATTTGGGTTAGGGTTAGGGTTAGGGTTAGGGTTAGGGTTAGGGTTAGGGTTAGGGTTAGGGGGTTAGGGTTAGGGTTAGGGTTAGGGTTAGGGTTAGGGTTAGGGTTAGGTTTGGGGTTGGGGTTAGGGTTCAGGGGTTGAGGTTTTTCAAAAATGCACTGGCCTACAGACTTGGGTTACCCATGTCTTAAACAGAAAGTAATATGGAGTGGTGGTAAAGTTTATGTTGTGTCTATTGTGGTGTAGTTGCACTGGTCCAGTTTGCCATACGGGGGAGCAGGGTTCGAATCCCGGTGCTGGCACAGGTCTCCCACACACAGGGGAGCAGCCAACACGGCCACCCACCCACCACGTGCCTCCCAACAAAACAAAAGAACAAAATCTAAAAACCAGGTAGGCAAGGGCGTCTTTGTGTTTTGTATAAAATTGGTTCATTCGGGTGTGTTGCTAAATAAAATCATGTCAATCAATATAAAAAAAGTACATAATATCCTAATGTGTTTTATGGGCGAACAGATATGGGAGGGTGGCATGCATAGTAAAAGTGATTTACAAATAATTAATATATAAATATAATATGAAAGAAAGTGATTTAAAAATAATTAATATATAAATAATAAGAAAGAGCAATGTATATACACACTCACACACACACGCACATATAATAAAAGCAATTATACACACACTAAATTCATAAAATCTCCCAATCTGTTCACCCCAAACCATCCTAGAACTATATTCATAAATTGTCCCATAAAAAAATAAAAGACAATCCATAAATATACCAATAAAATAGCAATATAATGATTAAATGATAATATAAAACAACACATCCTATAAGTGATGTTTAAAACCAAAGTGTGCCTGGTGCTGGTTTATAAAAAACTTTATTGTGGGCGAAAAAAACCAAAAAAAACCAAACTAAACTAAAACAAATAAAAATTAAAAAAGCAAAAAAAACCACACTCAAAAAAACAAAAGAACAAAAAGACAAAAAAAGAAAAAAAGAAAAAGAAAAAAAGAAAAAAAGAACAAAAAACAAACAAAAAGAACCAAACAAAAAAGCAAGAGAACAAAAAAACAACAACTAAAACAAGGAGGGGGAAAAAAAATAAAATAAAATTGTGATTAAAATAATGGGAGACAGGCAGTGGTTATGTTTTTATTTTCACTTGGGTCCGGTTTCTGGGGGGCGACTGTGGGAAAATGGTTATGTGTGAGAGAGAAGCTGGGTAATGGATAAGGAGAATAGAGGTGAGTGGGAAGGGGTTAGGGTTAGGGTAAGGGGTTGGGGTTAGGGTAAGAGGTAAGGGTTAGGGTAAGGGGTAAGGAAGGGGGGTGGAGGTTAGGGTAGGGTAAGGAGTTAGGATAGGGGGTTAGGGTTAGGGTTAGGGGTCAGGAAAGGGGTTTGGAGTTAGGGTTAGGGTAAGGGGTAGGGGTGAGGGTTAGGGTAAGGGGTAGGGGTTAGGTTTAGGGTAAGGGGTTGGGGTTAGGGTTAGGGTAAGGGGTTGGGGTGAGGGTTAGGGTAAGGGGTAGGGGTTAGGTTTAGGGTAAGGGGTTAGGGTTAGGGTAAGGGTAAAGGTTAGGGTGAGGGTAAGGGTAAAGGGTAGAGGTTGGGGTAAGGGATTGGGGTGAGGGTAAGGGGTGGGGTAGGGGTAAGGGGTGGAGGTTGAGGTAAGGGGTAGGGTTGGGGTGAAGGGAAAAGGTGGGTAAGGGGTTAGGGTGAGGGTAAGGGGACAAAGGGGTGGGTATAGTAGTGTCTATGGGGTGAAGGTTTAATAGTTGGGGATATCATTGAGGCCCCGTGGAGTTATTGTACCCAGCTTCTCTATCCAGATTTTCTCAGCTCTCTTCCTCTGCCCTGTGGTCCAGCGGTCTTGGGCCTCCAGACCTGAGATGGTGAGGTATTGAATGGAGTGTTGTTGAAAGTGGGTGACTAAGTGAGTGGTGAGTGTTCCTTTGTCTATATTGTGAAGATGCTGTTTGAGTCGGGTGAGTAGAGGATTTTTGGTTTCTCTATATAGTGTTTATTGCAGAGGGTGCATGTGATGATGTAGACGATATTACTATGGGAGAGGGAGTAGGTGTTGTGAGGTGGGAGTGATGTTTGACTATATGGATTGGTGATGAATTTTCTTGTTTTATAGTGGTGGTTGGAACGGTGTGGCGGGTGTTTTACCATGGGTGGTGAATTTTGATCTAACTAGGAGACTCTGTAGGTTGGGGTTTCGGCGATAGGCTGAGATGATTTTCCGGTTGTGAAAGGCTGGGTGTTGTGTCTGGATGTGGGTGAAGTTCCTTTTTATAGTTTGGTGGAGTGCCGTAGTGGTGTGGGAGAATGTGGAGACCAGGGGTAAGATGTGTGGATCGGGTTGTGTTTGGTTGGTGAATGTGTTGTGTTGTGGACAGCCCCCTTGTACAGCGGGGTCAGTGGTGGGGGGATGGTAGGTAGGGAGGGGATACAGACCCGGTTTAGGGTAGGGGGAGGGGGGATGAGGGTACAGACCTAGGTTCAGGTAGGGGGTCGGGGGGTCGGGGGTATCAGGGGTTACTGGGAGGGGTCTATTGTTCGTGTGTGTGTGTGTGTGTGTGTGTGTTGGTTGTGTGTGTTGGTTGTTAGGGGTCCGAGTGGGAGCGAGGGCGGCCAAGGTGTTGTTTTTGATTTGACGGAGGAAACGTTTTGAATATTTTCTATTTTTTAAGCTATTGAATAAAATGCGGATGGTTTGATCAAAGTCTGTCTGGAGGGAGGATATGCGGTGGTATCTGATTATCTGGGATTTTATTATGCCTTTGAAAGTGTGCTTTGGGTGATAACTGGATTTATGGAGGAGTGCATGTGTATCTGAGTCTTTAAAATAAACCTTAGTGAGAATTTTATTGGTGGTGGAATCAATTGGTTGAAAGAAAACTGTGGTGTCTAGGAAGTTAACTGTGGTGTGGTTTATGGAAAATTTAACTTTTATGGAGGGATGGTGATTATTTAATGTGTCTATAAACTGTTGGAAAAGTGATATGTGATGGGGCCAAATTCCTATAATGTCATCTAAGTACCGGTAGTAGATGGATGGTTGGTGTACACACTTGGCCAATGCCTCTCGCTCCCACTCGGCCATGTAAATGTTTGCGTATGACGGTGCGTATCTTTGACCCATGCTGTTCCGGTGATTTGAAGATAGTGTTTATTGTTGAATTCAAAGTCGTTGTTATTGAGGCAGATGGTGAGGAGGTCAATGATTTCTTGGTCCGGTCTATTGTTGTCTGGATATTTTTGAAAAATGTTTTGTATGGTTTTAATGCCGAGTGTACTATTGATGTTGGTATACAGACTGTCTATATCTATTGTAAAGAGGTAAGCTGGTGAAGGAACAACCATGGGTCGGATGATGTTGAGGAAGTGATATGTGTCCTTTATGTAGCTGGGATGTTTTATGGAGAGGGGATTAAGGAAGTGGTCAATGTATGTGGATATATTGTAGGAGGTGCTGTTGCAATCTGAAACTATGGGTCTACCGGGAGGAACCTCAAAGGGAACTGTCCAGGTGGTGGGGTCTTTATGGATTTTGGGGAGGAGGTAGAAATGTCTGGGGCGTGGGTTGTCGGGGCCGAATAAAAAGTGTAATTGCTTGGTTTTAATGTATTTTTTATGGTGGAGGGATGTAATAATAGTTCTAAGTGCAGTTTGTGTATTGTTTTGGATGCTTTGAGGGATAGGTTTGTAGTGGGTGGTATTTGAAAGTTGTCTATTAGCTTCCTGTAAATATTGTTGTCTGTCGAGTAGGATTATTTTTGAACCTTTGTCCGCTGGTTTTATTATTATATTGGGGTTTTGGGTGAGTTGTTTTAGGGCCCTGCGCTCGTCCCCCGACAGATTATCTGGGATATCTGTCGAGGGACGATATATGCGCAGGGCCCTTTTGTCTGATTTTATTAGTGCTATTGTGTGTTTATCCAGCTGAGACATTTGGGGTTCCCAGCTGGATTTGTGTGTGAATGGTGTGTGGTTATGATTGGGTTGGAGGTGAAAATGATCCGTAATTTAATGCGTCTATGGTATTGGTGTATGTCCCTTTGAAGTTCCTCCCGGTCGTGTTTAGTGGGACGTGGGATGAAGGATAATCCCCTCTCCAGAAGTTGAGTTTGTGCCGGGGATAAGGTGAGTAGAGTGGATAGGTTGAGTATATTGGAGTGAGGGTTGTTATGTTGTAGGGGGGGAGGAGGCGTGTCTGAGGTCTGTGGGATCTGTGGTAGAGGGATGTTAGGGGTGGGGGTAGAAGGGGAATGTGCCAGATTCGGGTATGGGTGAATTATAAATTTAATTGTTTACACCAGTTATTGAATATGTGGTGGGCTGTGGAGGCTGTCCAGTGTATGTTATCCTGTTCTGTAATGAAAGTGTCATGTGGGATTTCAGCAAGGAAGGGGAGGTGTGTAGCAATAGTATTATTGATGAGTTTCAGGTTTTGTTGTTGGGTAGGTGTGAGGCGGGTGGAGTAATTAATGATGGGGAAGTATATGTCTGCGTTGGGGAAAGTGATGCCGGCTTGTTTGAACAGTGCGCGGAGTTGTTTTATTGATGTTTGTTTGGGGTCCTGGTCTTTATTGTTTAACCCTATGGAGAAAACGACTATTTTTGTGAGGGGGCTGGGGGGGGTTTTTTCACAGATTTTTAGAAAATGGTAAAGATTTGCTCCAGGGTAGCTTTCAAGTTGTATGTCGGGGTTTGTATGTGACCGGATTCTTTTATTGTTAGAGTCTCCTAGAAAGAGGATGGGTCGGCGGGGTCTGAAGGCCCAATCTTGAATTTTGCGGGAGGGTCTGGCTAGGTTGGTGTTAGGTTTGTGCAAAACTGTGGAGGGGGAGGGAGAAGTGGCTTGGAGCGAAAGGGATCTAGTGGGTGTTGAGGGAGGGTCCAGGCTCTGTGGTAGGCCAAGGTCCTCTCCCACTGTCGCGTCGGCGGCCAGGGGGGGCCCGAGGGGCCACCCAGCCCTGCACACTGGTTGAGCAGAGAGTTCAGATTGGGTCTTGTTTTTGGCCATATCGGCCTTTAGATTCCCGCTCATCATGATGTTGTTGCTCTCGCTCTGTGAGTTCTTTTCAGTGTGCATGGACTGGGCTTGTTGGCCCCCCGAGTTGGCACGGCCACCAACACGACCTGTGGGAGAATGGCAGAAGGGTGAAATAGTGTCATGAGTGGTGACTGAAACGTTGCTGTTATTGTTTGAGGTGTCAAGTGATACTGTTTCCAATTCCGGGTTATTATATTTGGTTGGTGGTTGTACCTTGGGTGGTATGTGGACCTCGGCCTCCACCTCCCGGACCCTTCCCCTCTGGGGAAGTGGGGTGGCTAGCTGTTGAATAGGGGGAGGTGGGTGTGAGGCTGGTGGCTGTAGGGGAGATAAAAGAGATGGGATTTTGTGTGTAGTTAAACCTGGGGTAAGTGGAAGGATTGGTGATAGTTCTGGCAGGGATATGGTGTTGGGGGTAGAGTTGGTATTGGTGAAAAACCGACTTACGGACCTTTGGGGCAGAGGGGTGGAGGTGCTCAGAGGAGTGTGGTTGTGAATGGATTTTATTGTTTTGTTGTTTGTGGCAAGATTTTGGTGCATGCTATAGACTGGTGTCTTTCTCACAGGTGCCCTAGGGAAGGCCGGACCCGTGTGGGTGTGGGTGGCCTGGGCGTACACCGAGTAGGTGTATGGTTGCTTAACTAGTGCCGGTTTCCTAAAGTTGTCATCCTGTGTGTGGGAGGATAAGGGTTGGGCCGCTGCTCCCCTCTGTCGTGGTGGCAAACTCTGAGGGGGCGTGGTCCCAGGGACAGACTCATGAGAATGTTCCTTTGAGTGCTGGTGTTGTTGAGTGGGAGTGGGTGGGGCTGATATTGCATGATGTGAATGAAGTGCAAGTTCTTCTGAGATTGAACTGCGTGGGCCTAAATAAAGTGTGAGTTTGGTTTTGTCCTGTGGTTTTGGGAGAGGTGGAAATTCATCTTCTTCCGGGATGGGAGGTAGTAGGTGGGTAGAGCTAGAGGTGGAGGGCAGACCTGGTGGGGGGGCATGGGGTGTTGAAGCAGTAAGGTGATGTGGGGAAATGTCCAATATCTGTTTAACTGTGTGTATGGTTTCTGGAGTGAGTCTAGAGCCGTATCTCTTACTGGCCCATCCAATGGATATTTGGAGGGCCAGGAGATCTTTGGGAGGGTGTGTGAATGAGTTGGTGATGGATGTGTAATGTTCCTGTAATATGATCATGTTACTATGCATCCAGTTATTGGTGTTATGTGTGATCTTACTGCGTGTGTGTTCTGTAGGTGCTGCGGGTTTGATGAAGTCGGAGAGTTTCTGAACCTGTCTCATCATGCCGGGTGGGAAGTGGTTTGTGGTGATGGCTTTATTAATGATCTGTTTGTGGTGGGTGGCCTGGATGAGTTTGAAATAGATTTTACTGACATGTCTAGTTTGTTCTGAGGGTGGTCCGGAGAGTGTGTGAGTGGTAGTTGAGTTTGGCTGGGAGGATGTGGGTGGAGGCCTAGTGTGTATGGTGTGCTGTCTGTTGTGTGTTCTCTGTACGGGACGTGTGGGGAGAGACATGAGTGACTGTGGGGTGAAGTTGTGTGTATGTGTTCTGTGTGTGTGCTGTCCATTCATCTTAATTAATTCAAATACACAGTGTAATCTCTAGAATAAAAGGTTGAGGGTGGTTGGTTCTTACCTTTGGCCTTGGTGGTGTTATCTCCTGGTCTTAGTGGTCCGATGAGGGGATCCCCTTTGATTGCGGACCATCTGTGGAGGATAACTTAAAAAACCTCGGTGTACAGATGTTAAAACAAAAAGGGTTTTCCGAGGGGGCTAGACAGAACCTTCCACCGTCGGTAAAAGCTTTATTAAAAAAGGTTTAAAAACAACTCCAGTGCAGAAAACTTAAAAGAACCTTTCAATAATTAAAAGGTCTTAAAAGCTTCCCACATGGGTAAAAAACAAATAAAAGAGATAAGGGACCGTGTATTTAATTTAATTTTAAAATACCTGACGTTTCGCAATTCCTGCTTCTTCAGAGGTATAGGGTGAATGGATCAGCATAGTGGATATATATATAGAGTATGTAGTGGGGAGGGGGCTTGTCTGTCTCTGGGGCCACTTTGTCCAATCGGTGTGTTTGGATCCAGCTGTGGTACTGACCTGGTTGATTGGGATTCAAATTTTGGAGGGAAACGGATGTGTGACTTGTGATTGGGTAAGAGCTAGAAGGGGAGGGGACAAGGGGTAATTCCAATGATGTTGTGTATGATGGATGCCAAATAGCCAGAAGAGGATGGTATAGTGGTGTGGGTGGGTGCCTCCCAAGGCCCAGACCCCGGTTCAAGACCAGGCCGGAACACAGAGGTCCGGGCCGAGGGACATGCAAAGAAAACAAGAAACAGTTAAAAATATGGGGGTAATTTTGTTGATGAACTGGACATGGGGCCCAAGTCTGTGGCACTGGCTGGGTTAGGTTTGGGGTTGGGGTTAGGGTTCAGGGGTTGAGGTTTTTCAAAAATGCACTGGCCTACAGACTTGGGTTACCCATGTCTTAAACAGAAAGTAATATGGAGTGGTGGTAAAGTTTATGTTGTGTCTATTGTGGTGTAGTTGCACTGGTCCAGTTTGCCATACGGGGGAGCAGGGCTCGAATCCCGGTGCTGGCACAGGTCTCCCACACACAGGGGAGCAGCCAACACGGCCACCCACCCACCACGTGCCTCCCAACAAAACAAAAGAACAAAATCTAAAAACCAGGTAGGCAAGGGCGTCTCCGTGTTTTGTATAAAATTGGTTCATTCGGGTGTGTTGCTAAATAAAATCATGTCAATCAATATAAAAAAAGTACATAATATCCTAATGTGTTTTATGGGCGAACAGATATGGGAGGGTGGCATGCATAGTAAAAGTGATTTAAAAATAATTAATATAAATATAATAAGAAAGAAAGTGATTTAAAAATAATTAATATATAAATAATAAGAAAGAGCAATGTATATACACACTCACACACACACGCACATATAATAAAAGCAATTATACACACACTAAATTCATAAAATCTCCCAATCTGTTCACCCCAAACCATCCTAGAACTATATTCATAAATTGTCCCATAAAAAAATAAAAGACAATCCATAAATATACCAATAAAATAGCAATATAATGATTAAATGATAATATAAAACAACACATCCTATAAGTGATGTTTAAAACCAAAGTGTGCCTGGTGCTGGTTTATAAAAAACTTTATTGTGGGCGAAAAAAACCAAAAAAAACCAAAATAAACTAAAACAAATAAAAATTAAAAAAGCAAAAAAAACCACACTCAAAAAAACAAAAGAACAAAAAGACAAAAAAAGAAAAAAAGAAAAAGAAAAAAAAAGAAAAAAAGAACAAAAAACAAACAAAAAGAACCAAACAAAAAAGCAAGAGAACAAAAAAACAACTAAAACAAGGAGGGGGAAAAAAAATAAAATAAAATAGTGATTAAAATAATGGGAGACAGGCAGTGGTTATGTTTTATTTTCACTTGGGTCCGGTTTCTGGGGGGCGACTGTGGGAAAAATGGTTATGTGTGAGAGAGAAGCTGGGTAATGGATAAGGAGAATAGAGGTGAGTGGGAAGGGGTTAGGGTTAGGGTAAGGGGTTGGGGTTAGGGTAAGAGGTAAGGGTTAGGGTAAGGGGTAAGGAAGGGGGGTGGAGGTTAGGGTAGGGTAAGGAGTTAGGATAGGGGGTTAGGGTTAGGGTTAGGGGTCAGGAAAGGGGTTTGGAGTTAGGGTTAGGGTAAGGGGTAGGGGTTGGGTTTAGGGTAAGGGGTAGGGGTGAGGGTTAGGGTAAGGGGTAGGGGTTAGGTTTAGGGTAAGGGGTTGGGGTTAGGGTTAGGGTAAGGGGTTGGGGTGAGGGTTAGGGTAAGGGGTAGGGGTTAGGTTTAGGGTAAGGGGTTAGGGTTAGGGTAAGGGTAATGGTTAGGGTTAGGGTAAGGGTAAAGGGTAGAGGTTGGGGTAAGGGATTGGGGTGAGGGTAAGGGGTGGGGTAGGGGTAAGGGGTGGAGGTTGAGGTAAGGGGTAGGGTTGGGGTGAAGGGAAAAGGTGGGTAAGGGGTTAGGGTGAGGGTAAGGGGACAAAGGGGTGGGTATAGTAGTGTCTATGGGGTGAAGGTTTAATAGTTGGGGATATCATTGAGGCCCCGTGGAGTTATTGTACCCAGCTTCTCTATCCAGATTTTCTCAGCTCTCTTCCTCTGCCCTGTGGTCCAGCGGTCTTGGGCCTCCAGACCTGAGATGGTGAGGTATTGAATGGAGTGTTGTTGAAAGTGGGTGACTAAGTGAGTGGTGAGTGTTCCTTTGTCTATATTGTGAAGATGCTGTTTGAGTCGGGTGAGTAGAGGATTTTTGGTTTCTCCTATATAGTGTTTATTGCAGAGGGTGCATGTGATGATGTAGACGATATTACTATGGGAGAGGGAGTAGGTGTTGTGAGGTGGGAGTGATGTTTGACTATATGGATTGGTGATGAATTTTCTTGTTTTATAGTGGTGGTGGAACGGTGTGGCGGGTGTTTTACCATGGGTGGTGAATTTTGATCTAACTAGGAGACTCTGTAGGTTGGGGTTTCGGCGATAGGCTGAGATGATTTTCCGGTTGTGAAAGGCTGGGTGTTGTGTCTGGATGTGGGTGAAGTTCCTTTTTATAGTTTGGTGGAGTGCCGTAGTGGTGTGGGAGAATGTGGAGACCAGGGGTAAGATGTGTGGATCGGGTTGTGTTTGGTTGGTGAATGTGTTGTGTTGTGGACAGCCCCCTTGTACAGCGGGGTCAGTGGTGGGGGGATGGTAGGTAGGGAGGGGATACAGACCCGGTTTAGGGTAGGGGGAGGGGGGATGAGGGTACAGACCTAGGTTCAGGTAGGGGGTCGGGGGGTCGGGGGTATCAGGGGTTACTGGGAGGGGTCTATTGTTCGTGTGTGTGTGTGTGTGTGTGTGTGTTGGTTGTGTGTGTTGGTTGTTAGGGGTCCGAGTGGGAGCGAGGGCGGCCAAGGTGTTGTTTTTGATTTGACGGAGGAAACGTTTTGAATATTTTCTATTTTTTAAGCTATTGAATAAAATGCGGATGGTTTGATCAAAGTCTGTCTGGAGGGAGGATATGCGGTGGTATCTGATTATCTGGGATTTTATTATGCCTTTGAAAGTGTGCTTTGGGTGATAACTGGATTTATGGAGGAGTGCATGTGTATCTGTGTCTTTAAAATAAACCTTAGTGAGAATTTTATTGGTGGTGGAATCAATTGGTTGAAAGAAAACTGTGGTGTCTAGGAAGTTAACTGTGGTGTGGTTTATGGAAAATTTAACTTTTATGGAGGGATGGTGATTATTTAATGTGTCTATAAACTGTTGGAAAAGTGATATGTGATGGGGCCAAATTCCTATAATGTCATCTAAGTACCGGTAGTAGATGGATGGTTGGTGTACACACTTGGCCAATGCCTCTCGCTCCCACTCGGCCATGTAAATGTTTGCGTATGACGGTGCGTATCTTTGACCCATGGCTGTTCCGGTGATTTGAAGATAGTGTTTATTGTTGAATTCAAAGTCGTTGTTATTGAGGCAGATGGTGAGGAGGTCAATGATTTCTTGGTCCGGTCTATTGTTGTCTGGATATTTTTGAAAAATGTTTTGTATGGTTTTAATGCCGAGTGTACTATTGATGTTGGTATACAGACTGTCTATATCTATTGTAAAGAGGTAAGCTGGTGAAGGAACAACCATGGGTCGGATGATGTTGAGGAAGTGATATGTGTCCTTTATGTAGCTGGGATGTTTTATGGAGAGGGGATTAAGGAAGTGGTCAATGTATGTGGATATATTGTAGGAGGTGCTGTTGCAATCTGAAACTATGGGTCTACCGGGAGGAACCTCAAAGGGAACTGTCCAGGTGGTGGGGTCTTTATGGATTTTGGGGAGGAGGTAGAAATGTCTGGGGCGTGGGTTGTCGGGGCCGAATAAAAAGTGTAATTGCTTGGTTTTAATGTATTTTTTATGGTGGAGGGATGTAATAATAGTTCTAAGTGCAGTTTGTGTATTGTTTTGGATGCTTTGAGGGATAGGTTTGTAGTGGGTGGTATTTGAAAGTTGTCTATTAGCTTCCTGTAAATATTGTTGTCTGTCGAGTAGGATTATTTTTGAACCTTTGTCCGCTGGTTTTATTATTATATTGGGGTTTTGGGTGAGTTGTTTTAGGGCCCTGCGCTCGTCCCCCGACAGATTATCTGGGATATCTGTCGAGGGACGATATATGCGCAGGGCCCTTTTGTCTGATTTTATTAGTGCTATTGTGTGTTTATCCAGCTGAGACATTTGGGGTTCCCAGCTGGATTTGTGTGTGAATGGTGTGTGGTTATGATTGGGTTGGAGGTGAAAATGATCCGTAATTTTAATGCGTCTATGGTATTGGTGTATGTCCCTTTGAAGTTCCTCCCGGTCGTGTTTAGTGGGACGTGGGATGAAGGATAATCCCCTCTCCAGAAGTTGAGTTTGTGCCGGGGATAAGGTGAGTAGAGTGGATAGGTTGAGTATATTGGAGTGAGGGTTGTTATGTTGTAGGGGGGGAGGAGGCGTGTCTGAGGTCTGTGGGATCTGTGGTAGAGGGATGTTAGGGGTGGGGGTAGAAGGGGAATGTGCCAGATTCGGGTATGGGTGAATTATAAATTTAATTGTTTACACCAGTTATTGAATATGTGGTGGGCTGTGGAGGCTGTCCAGTGTATGTTATCCTGTTCTGTAATGAAAGTGTCATGTGGGATTTCAGCAAGGAAGGGGAGGTGTGTAGCAATAGTATTATTGATGAGTTTCAGGTTTTGTTGTTGGGTAGGTGTGAGGCGGGTGGAGTAATTAATGATGGGGAAGTATATGTCTGCGTTGGGGAAAGTGATGCCGGCTTGTTTGAACAGTGCGCGGAGTTGTTTTATTGATGTTTGTTTGGGGTCCTGGTCTTTATTGTTTAACCCTATGGAGAAAACGACTATTTTTGTGAGGGGGCTGGGGGGGGTTTTTTCACAGATTTTTAGAAAATGGTAAAGATTTGCTCCAGGGTAGCTTTCAAGTTGTATGTCGGGGTTTGTATGTGACCGGATTCTTTTATTGTTAGAGTCTCCTAGAAAGAGGATGGGTCGGCGGGGTCTGAAGGCCCAATCTTGAATTTTGCGGGAGGGTCTGGCTAGGTTGGTGTTAGGTTTGTGCAAAACTGTGGAGGGGGAGGGAGAAGTGGCTTGGAGCGAAAGGGATCTAGTGGGTGTTGAGGGAGGGTCCAGGCTCTGTGGTAGGCCAAGGTCCTCTCCCACTGTCGCGTCGGCGGCCAGGGGGGGCCCGAGGGGCCACCCAGCCCTGCACACTGGTTGAGCAGAGAGTTCAGATTGGGTCTTGTTTTTGGCCATATCGGCCTTTAGATTCCCGCTCATCATGATGTTGTTGCTCTCGCTCTGTGAGTTCTTTTCAGTGTGCATGGACTGGGCTTGTTGGCCCCCCGAGTTGGCACGGCCACCAACACGACCTGTGGGAGAATGGCAGAAGGGTGAAATAGTGTCATGAGTGGTGACTGAAACGTTGCTGTTATTGTTTGAGGTGTCAAGTGATACTGTTTCCAATTCCGGGTTATTATATTTGGTTGGTGGTTGTACCTTGGGTGGTATGTGGACCTCGGCCTCCACCTCCCGGACCCTTCCCCTCTGGGGAAGTGGGGTGGCTAGCTGTTGAATAGGGGGAGGTGGGTGTGAGGCTGGTGGCTGTAGGGGAGATAAAAGAGATGGGATTTTGTGTGTAGTTAAACCTGGGGTAAGTGGAAGGATTGGTGATAGTTCTGGCAGGGATATGGTGTTGGGGGTAGAGTTGGTATTGGTGAAAAACCGACTTACGGACCTTTGGGGCAGAGGGGTGGAGGTGCTCAGAGGAGTGTGGTTGTGAATGGATTTTATTGTTTTGTTGTTTGTGGCAAGATTTTGGTGCATGCTATAGACTGGTGTCTTTCTCACAGGTGCCCTAGGGAAGGCCGGACCCGTGTGGGTGTGGGTGGCCTGGGCGTACACCGAGTAGGTGTATGGTTGCTTAACTAGTGCCGGTTTCCTAAAGTTGTCATCCTGTGTGTGGGAGGATAAGGGTTGGGCCGCTGCTCCCCTCTGTCGTGGTGGCAAACTCTGAGGGGGCGTGGTCCCAGGGACAGACTCATGAGAATGTTCCTTTGAGTGCTGGTGTTGTTGAGTGGGAGTGGGTGGGGCTGATATTGCATGATGTGAATGAAGTGCAAGTTCTTCTGAGATTGAACTGCGTGGGCCTAAATAAAGTGTGAGTTTGGTTTTGTCCTGTGGTTTTGGGAGAGGTGGAAATTCATCTTCTTCCGGGATGGGAGGTAGTAGGTGGGTAGAGCTAGAGGTGGAGGGCAGACCTGGTGGGGGGGCATGGGGTGTTGAAGCAGTAAGGTGATGTGGGGAAATGTCCAATATCTGTTTAACTGTGTGTATGGTTTCTGGAGTGAGTCTAGAGCCGTATCTCTTACTGGCCCATCCAATGGATATTTGGAGGGCCAGGAGATCTTTGGGAGGGTGTGTGAATGAGTTGGTGATGGATGTGTAATGTTCCTGTAATATGATCATGTTACTATGCATCCAGTTATTGGTGTTATGTGTGATCTTACTGCGTGTGTGTTCTGTAGGTGCTGCGGGTTTGATGAAGTCGGAGAGTTTCTGAACCTGTCTCATCATGCCGGGTGGGAAGTGGTTTGTGGTGATGGCTTTATTAATGATCTGTTTGTGGTGGGTGGCCTGGATGAGTTTGAAATAGATTTTACTGACATGTCTAGTTTGTTCTGAGGGTGGTCCGGAGAGTGTGTGAGTGGTAGTTGAGTTTGGCTGGGAGGATGTGGGTGGAGGCCTAGTGTGTATGGTGTGCTGTCTGTTGTGTGTTCTCTGTACGGGACGTGTGGGGAGAGACATGAGTGACTGTGGGGTGAAGTTGTGTGTATGTGTTCTGTGTGTGTGCTGTCCATTCATCTTAATTAATTCAAATACACAGTGTAATCTCTAGAATAAAAGGTTGAGGGTGGTTGGTTCTTACCTTTGGCCTTGGTGGTGTTATCTCCTGGTCTTAGTGGTCCGATGAGGGGATCCCCTTTGATTGCGGACCATCTGTGGAGGATAACTTAAAAAACCTCGGTGTACAGATGTTAAAACAAAAAGGGTTTTCCGAGGGGGCTAGACAGAACCTTCCACCGTCGGTAAAAGCTTTATTAAAAAAGGTTTAAAAACAACTCCAGTGCAGAAAACTTAAAAGAACCTTTCAATAATTAAAAGGTCTTAAAAGCTTCCCACATGGGTAAAAAACAAATAAAAGAGATAAGGGACCGTGTATTTAATTTAATTTTAAAATACCTGACGTTTCGCAATTCCTGCTTCTTCAGAGGTATAGGGTGAATGGATCAGCATAGTGGATATATATATAGAGTATGTAGTGGGGAGGGGGCTTGTCTGTCTCTGGGGCCACTTTGTCCAATCGGTGTGTTTGGATCCAGCTGTGGTACTGACCTGGTTGATTGGGATTCAAATTTTGGAGGGAAACGGATGTGTGACTTGTGATTGGGTAAGAGCTAGAAGGGGAGGGGACAAGGGGTAATTCCAATGATGTTGTGTATGATGGATGCCAAATAGCCAGAAGAGGATGGTATAGTGGTGTGGGTGGGTGCCTCCCAAGGCCCAGACCCCGGTTCAAGACCAGGCCGGAACACAGAGGTCCGGGCCGAGGGACATGCAAAGAAAACAAGAAACAGTTAAAAATATGGGGGTAATTTTGTTGATGAACTGGACATGGGGCCCAAGTCTGTGGCACTGGCTGGGTTAGGTTTGGGGTTGGGGTTAGGGTTCAGGGGTTGAGGTTTTTCAAAAATGCACTGGCCTACAGACTTGGGTTACCCATGTCTTAAACAGAAAGTAATATGGAGTGGTGGTAAAGTTTATGTTGTGTCTATTGTGGTGTAGTTGCACTGGTCCAGTTTGCCATACGGGGGAGCAGGGCTCGAATCCCGGTGCTGGCACAGGTCTCCCACACACAGGGGAGCAGCCAACACGGCCACCCACCCACCACGTGCCTCCCAACAAAACAAAAGAACAAAATCTAAAAACCAGGTAGGCAAGGGCGTCTCCGTGTTTTGTATAAAATTGGTTCATTCGGGTGTGTTGCTAAATAAAATCATGTCAATCAATATAAAAAAAGTACATAATATCCTAATGTGTTTTATGGGCGAACAGATATGGGAGGGTGGCATGCATAGTAAAAGTGATTTAAAAATAATTAATATAAATATAATAAGAAAGAAAGTGATTTAAAAATAATTAATATATAAATAATAAGAAAGAGCAATGTATATACACACTCACACACACACGCACATATAATAAAAGCAATTATACACACACTAAATTCATAAAATCTCCCAATCTGTTCACCCCAAACCATCCTAGAACTATATTCATAAATTGTCCCATAAAAAAATAAAAGACAATCCATAAATATACCAATAAAATAGCAATATAATGATTAAATGATAATATAAAACAACACATCCTATAAGTGATGTTTAAAACCAAAGTGTGCCTGGTGCTGGTTTATAAAAAACTTTATTGTGGGCGAAAAAAACCAAAAAAAACCAAAATAAACTAAAACAAATAAAAATTAAAAAAGCAAAAAAAACCACACTCAAAAAAACAAAAGAACAAAAAGACAAAAAAAGAAAAAAAGAAAAAGAAAAAAAAAGAAAAAAAGAACAAAAAACAAACAAAAAGAACCAAACAAAAAAGCAAGAGAACAAAAAAACAACTAAAACAAGGAGGGGGAAAAAAAATAAAATAAAATAGTGATTAAAATAATGGGAGACAGGCAGTGGTTATGTTTTATTTTCACTTGGGTCCGGTTTCTGGGGGGCGACTGTGGGAAAAATGGTTATGTGTGAGAGAGAAGCTGGGTAATGGATAAGGAGAATAGAGGTGAGTGGGAAGGGGTTAGGGTTAGGGTAAGGGGTTGGGGTTAGGGTAAGAGGTAAGGGTTAGGGTAAGGGGTAAGGAAGGGGGGTGGAGGTTAGGGTAGGGTAAGGAGTTAGGATAGGGGGTTAGGGTTAGGGTTAGGGGTCAGGAAAGGGGTTTGGAGTTAGGGTTAGGGTAAGGGGTAGGGGTTGGGTTTAGGGTAAGGGGTAGGGGTGAGGGTTAGGGTAAGGGGTAGGGGTTAGGTTTAGGGTAAGGGGTTGGGGTTAGGGTTAGGGTAAGGGGTTGGGGTGAGGGTTAGGGTAAGGGGTAGGGGTTAGGTTTAGGGTAAGGGGTTAGGGTTAGGGTAAGGGTAATGGTTAGGGTTAGGGTAAGGGTAAAGGGTAGAGGTTGGGGTAAGGGATTGGGGTGAGGGTAAGGGGTGGGGTAGGGGTAAGGGGTGGAGGTTGAGGTAAGGGGTAGGGTTGGGGTGAAGGGAAAAGGTGGGTAAGGGGTTAGGGTGAGGGTAAGGGGACAAAGGGGTGGGTATAGTAGTGTCTATGGGGTGAAGGTTTAATAGTTGGGGATATCATTGAGGCCCCGTGGAGTTATTGTACCCAGCTTCTCTATCCAGATTTTCTCAGCTCTCTTCCTCTGCCCTGTGGTCCAGCGGTCTTGGGCCTCCAGACCTGAGATGGTGAGGTATTGAATGGAGTGTTGTTGAAAGTGGGTGACTAAGTGAGTGGTGAGTGTTCCTTTGTCTATATTGTGAAGATGCTGTTTGAGTCGGGTGAGTAGAGGATTTTTGGTTTCTCCTATATAGTGTTTATTGCAGAGGGTGCATGTGATGATGTAGACGATATTACTATGGGAGAGGGAGTAGGTGTTGTGAGGTGGGAGTGATGTTTGACTATATGGATTGGTGATGAATTTTCTTGTTTTATAGTGGTGGTGGAACGGTGTGGCGGGTGTTTTACCATGGGTGGTGAATTTTGATCTAACTAGGAGACTCTGTAGGTTGGGGTTTCGGCGATAGGCTGAGATGATTTTCCGGTTGTGAAAGGCTGGGTGTTGTGTCTGGATGTGGGTGAAGTTCCTTTTTATAGTTTGGTGGAGTGCCGTAGTGGTGTGGGAGAATGTGGAGACCAGGGGTAAGATGTGTGGATCGGGTTGTGTTTGGTTGGTGAATGTGTTGTGTTGTGGACAGCCCCCTTGTACAGCGGGGTCAGTGGTGGGGGGATGGTAGGTAGGGAGGGGATACAGACCCGGTTTAGGGTAGGGGGAGGGGGGATGAGGGTACAGACCTAGGTTCAGGTAGGGGGTCGGGGGGTCGGGGGTATCAGGGGTTACTGGGAGGGGTCTATTGTTCGTGTGTGTGTGTGTGTGTGTGTGTGTTGGTTGTGTGTGTTGGTTGTTAGGGGTCCGAGTGGGAGCGAGGGCGGCCAAGGTGTTGTTTTTGATTTGACGGAGGAAACGTTTTGAATATTTTCTATTTTTTAAGCTATTGAATAAAATGCGGATGGTTTGATCAAAGTCTGTCTGGAGGGAGGATATGCGGTGGTATCTGATTATCTGGGATTTTATTATGCCTTTGAAAGTGTGCTTTGGGTGATAACTGGATTTATGGAGGAGTGCATGTGTATCTGTGTCTTTAAAATAAACCTTAGTGAGAATTTTATTGGTGGTGGAATCAATTGGTTGAAAGAAAACTGTGGTGTCTAGGAAGTTAACTGTGGTGTGGTTTATGGAAAATTTAACTTTTATGGAGGGATGGTGATTATTTAATGTGTCTATAAACTGTTGGAAAAGTGATATGTGATGGGGCCAAATTCCTATAATGTCATCTAAGTACCGGTAGTAGATGGATGGTTGGTGTACACACTTGGCCAATGCCTCTCGCTCCCACTCGGCCATGTAAATGTTTGCGTATGACGGTGCGTATCTTTGACCCATGGCTGTTCCGGTGATTTGAAGATAGTGTTTATTGTTGAATTCAAAGTCGTTGTTATTGAGGCAGATGGTGAGGAGGTCAATGATTTCTTGGTCCGGTCTATTGTTGTCTGGATATTTTTGAAAAATGTTTTGTATGGTTTTAATGCCGAGTGTACTATTGATGTTGGTATACAGACTGTCTATATCTATTGTAAAGAGGTAAGCTGGTGAAGGAACAACCATGGGTCGGATGATGTTGAGGAAGTGATATGTGTCCTTTATGTAGCTGGGATGTTTTATGGAGAGGGGATTAAGGAAGTGGTCAATGTATGTGGATATATTGTAGGAGGTGCTGTTGCAATCTGAAACTATGGGTCTACCGGGAGGAACCTCAAAGGGAACTGTCCAGGTGGTGGGGTCTTTATGGATTTTGGGGAGGAGGTAGAAATGTCTGGGGCGTGGGTTGTCGGGGCCGAATAAAAAGTGTAATTGCTTGGTTTTAATGTATTTTTTATGGTGGAGGGATGTAATAATAGTTCTAAGTGCAGTTTGTGTATTGTTTTGGATGCTTTGAGGGATAGGTTTGTAGTGGGTGGTATTTGAAAGTTGTCTATTAGCTTCCTGTAAATATTGTTGTCTGTCGAGTAGGATTATTTTTGAACCTTTGTCCGCTGGTTTTATTATTATATTGGGGTTTTGGGTGAGTTGTTTTAGGGCCCTGCGCTCGTCCCCCGACAGATTATCTGGGATATCTGTCGAGGGACGATATATGCGCAGGGCCCTTTTGTCTGATTTTATTAGTGCTATTGTGTGTTTATCCAGCTGAGACATTTGGGGTTCCCAGCTGGATTTGTGTGTGAATGGTGTGTGGTTATGATTGGGTTGGAGGTGAAAATGATCCGTAATTTTAATGCGTCTATGGTATTGGTGTATGTCCCTTTGAAGTTCCTCCCGGTCGTGTTTAGTGGGACGTGGGATGAAGGATAATCCCCTCTCCAGAAGTTGAGTTTGTGCCGGGGATAAGGTGAGTAGAGTGGATAGGTTGAGTATATTGGAGTGAGGGTTGTTATGTTGTAGGGGGGGAGGAGGCGTGTCTGAGGTCTGTGGGATCTGTGGTAGAGGGATGTTAGGGGTGGGGGTAGAAGGGGAATGTGCCAGATTCGGGTATGGGTGAATTATAAATTTAATTGTTTACACCAGTTATTGAATATGTGGTGGGCTGTGGAGGCTGTCCAGTGTATGTTATCCTGTTCTGTAATGAAAGTGTCATGTGGGATTTCAGCAAGGAAGGGGAGGTGTGTAGCAATAGTATTATTGATGAGTTTCAGGTTTTGTTGTTGGGTAGGTGTGAGGCGGGTGGAGTAATTAATGATGGGGAAGTATATGTCTGCGTTGGGGAAAGTGATGCCGGCTTGTTTGAACAGTGCGCGGAGTTGTTTTATTGATGTTTGTTTGGGGTCCTGGTCTTTATTGTTTAACCCTATGGAGAAAACGACTATTTTTGTGAGGGGGCTGGGGGGGGTTTTTTCACAGATTTTTAGAAAATGGTAAAGATTTGCTCCAGGGTAGCTTTCAAGTTGTATGTCGGGGTTTGTATGTGACCGGATTCTTTTATTGTTAGAGTCTCCTAGAAAGAGGATGGGTCGGCGGGGTCTGAAGGCCCAATCTTGAATTTTGCGGGAGGGTCTGGCTAGGTTGGTGTTAGGTTTGTGCAAAACTGTGGAGGGGGAGGGAGAAGTGGCTTGGAGCGAAAGGGATCTAGTGGGTGTTGAGGGAGGGTCCAGGCTCTGTGGTAGGCCAAGGTCCTCTCCCACTGTCGCGTCGGCGGCCAGGGGGGGCCCGAGGGGCCACCCAGCCCTGCACACTGGTTGAGCAGAGAGTTCAGATTGGGTCTTGTTTTTGGCCATATCGGCCTTTAGATTCCCGCTCATCATGATGTTGTTGCTCTCGCTCTGTGAGTTCTTTTCAGTGTGCATGGACTGGGCTTGTTGGCCCCCCGAGTTGGCACGGCCACCAACACGACCTGTGGGAGAATGGCAGAAGGGTGAAATAGTGTCATGAGTGGTGACTGAAACGTTGCTGTTATTGTTTGAGGTGTCAAGTGATACTGTTTCCAATTCCGGGTTATTATATTTGGTTGGTGGTTGTACCTTGGGTGGTATGTGGACCTCGGCCTCCACCTCCCGGACCCTTCCCCTCTGGGGAAGTGGGGTGGCTAGCTGTTGAATAGGGGGAGGTGGGTGTGAGGCTGGTGGCTGTAGGGGAGATAAAAGAGATGGGATTTTGTGTGTAGTTAAACCTGGGGTAAGTGGAAGGATTGGTGATAGTTCTGGCAGGGATATGGTGTTGGGGGTAGAGTTGGTATTGGTGAAAAACCGACTTACGGACCTTTGGGGCAGAGGGGTGGAGGTGCTCAGAGGAGTGTGGTTGTGAATGGATTTTATTGTTTTGTTGTTTGTGGCAAGATTTTGGTGCATGCTATAGACTGGTGTCTTTCTCACAGGTGCCCTAGGGAAGGCCGGACCCGTGTGGGTGTGGGTGGCCTGGGCGTACACCGAGTAGGTGTATGGTTGCTTAACTAGTGCCGGTTTCCTAAAGTTGTCATCCTGTGTGTGGGAGGATAAGGGTTGGGCCGCTGCTCCCCTCTGTCGTGGTGGCAAACTCTGAGGGGGCGTGGTCCCAGGGACAGACTCATGAGAATGTTCCTTTGAGTGCTGGTGTTGTTGAGTGGGAGTGGGTGGGGCTGATATTGCATGATGTGAATGAAGTGCAAGTTCTTCTGAGATTGAACTGCGTGGGCCTAAATAAAGTGTGAGTTTGGTTTTGTCCTGTGGTTTTGGGAGAGGTGGAAATTCATCTTCTTCCGGGATGGGAGGTAGTAGGTGGGTAGAGCTAGAGGTGGAGGGCAGACCTGGTGGGGGGGCATGGGGTGTTGAAGCAGTAAGGTGATGTGGGGAAATGTCCAATATCTGTTTAACTGTGTGTATGGTTTCTGGAGTGAGTCTAGAGCCGTATCTCTTACTGGCCCATCCAATGGATATTTGGAGGGCCAGGAGATCTTTGGGAGGGTGTGTGAATGAGTTGGTGATGGATGTGTAATGTTCCTGTAATATGATCATGTTACTATGCATCCAGTTATTGGTGTTATGTGTGATCTTACTGCGTGTGTGTTCTGTAGGTGCTGCGGGTTTGATGAAGTCGGAGAGTTTCTGAACCTGTCTCATCATGCCGGGTGGGAAGTGGTTTGTGGTGATGGCTTTATTAATGATCTGTTTGTGGTGGGTGGCCTGGATGAGTTTGAAATAGATTTTACTGACATGTCTAGTTTGTTCTGAGGGTGGTCCGGAGAGTGTGTGAGTGGTAGTTGAGTTTGGCTGGGAGGATGTGGGTGGAGGCCTAGTGTGTATGGTGTGCTGTCTGTTGTGTGTTCTCTGTACGGGACGTGTGGGGAGAGACATGAGTGACTGTGGGGTGAAGTTGTGTGTATGTGTTCTGTGTGTGTGCTGTCCATTCATCTTAATTAATTCAAATACACAGTGTAATCTCTAGAATAAAAGGTTGAGGGTGGTTGGTTCTTACCTTTGGCCTTGGTGGTGTTATCTCCTGGTCTTAGTGGTCCGATGAGGGGATCCCCTTTGATTGCGGACCATCTGTGGAGGATAACTTAAAAAACCTCGGTGTACAGATGTTAAAACAAAAAGGGTTTTCCGAGGGGGCTAGACAGAACCTTCCACCGTCGGTAAAAGCTTTATTAAAAAAGGTTTAAAAACAACTCCAGTGCAGAAAACTTAAAAGAACCTTTCAATAATTAAAAGGTCTTAAAAGCTTCCCACATGGGTAAAAAACAAATAAAAGAGATAAGGGACCGTGTATTTAATTTAATTTTAAAATACCTGACGTTTCGCAATTCCTGCTTCTTCAGAGGTATAGGGTGAATGGATCAGCATAGTGGATATATATATAGAGTATGTAGTGGGGAGGGGGCTTGTCTGTCTCTGGGGCCACTTTGTCCAATCGGTGTGTTTGGATCCAGCTGTGGTACTGACCTGGTTGATTGGGATTCAAATTTTGGAGGGAAACGGATGTGTGACTTGTGATTGGGTAAGAGCTAGAAGGGGAGGGGACAAGGGGTAATTCCAATGATGTTGTGTATGATGGATGCCAAATAGCCAGAAGAGGATGGTATAGTGGTGTGGGTGGGTGCCTCCCAAGGCCCAGACCCCGGTTCAAGACCAGGCCGGAACACAGAGGTCCGGGCCGAGGGACATGCAAAGAAAACAAGAAACAGTTAAAAATATGGGGGTAATTTTGTTGATGAACTGGACATGGGGCCCAAGTCTGTGGCACTGGCTGGGTTAGGTTTGGGGTTGGGGTTAGGGTTCAGGGGTTGAGGTTTTTCAAAAATGCACTGGCCTACAGACTTGGGTTACCCATGTCTTAAACAGAAAGTAATATGGAGTGGTGGTAAAGTTTATGTTGTGTCTATTGTGGTGTAGTTGCACTGGTCCAGTTTGCCATACGGGGGAGCAGGGCTCGAATCCCGGTGCTGGCACAGGTCTCCCACACACAGGGGAGCAGCCAACACGGCCACCCACCCACCACGTGCCTCCCAACAAAACAAAAGAACAAAATCTAAAAACCAGGTAGGCAAGGGCGTCTCCGTGTTTTGTATAAAATTGGTTCATTCGGGTGTGTTGCTAAATAAAATCATGTCAATCAATATAAAAAAAGTACATAATATCCTAATGTGTTTTATGGGCGAACAGATATGGGAGGGTGGCATGCATAGTAAAAGTGATTTAAAAATAATTAATATAAATATAATAAGAAAGAAAGTGATTTAAAAATAATTAATATATAAATAATAAGAAAGAGCAATGTATATACACACTCACACACACACGCACATATAATAAAAGCAATTATACACACACTAAATTCATAAAATCTCCCAATCTGTTCACCCCAAACCATCCTAGAACTATATTCATAAATTGTCCCATAAAAAAATAAAAGACAATCCATAAATATACCAATAAAATAGCAATATAATGATTAAATGATAATATAAAACAACACATCCTATAAGTGATGTTTAAAACCAAAGTGTGCCTGGTGCTGGTTTATAAAAAACTTTATTGTGGGCGAAAAAAACCAAAAAAAACCAAAATAAACTAAAACAAATAAAAATTAAAAAAGCAAAAAAAACCACACTCAAAAAAACAAAAGAACAAAAAGACAAAAAAAGAAAAAAAGAAAAAGAAAAAAAAAGAAAAAAAGAACAAAAAACAAACAAAAAGAACCAAACAAAAAAGCAAGAGAACAAAAAAACAACTAAAACAAGGAGGGGGAAAAAAAATAAAATAAAATAGTGATTAAAATAATGGGAGACAGGCAGTGGTTATGTTTTATTTTCACTTGGGTCCGGTTTCTGGGGGGCGACTGTGGGAAAAATGGTTATGTGTGAGAGAGAAGCTGGGTAATGGATAAGGAGAATAGAGGTGAGTGGGAAGGGGTTAGGGTTAGGGTAAGGGGTTGGGGTTAGGGTAAGAGGTAAGGGTTAGGGTAAGGGGTAAGGAAGGGGGGTGGAGGTTAGGGTAGGGTAAGGAGTTAGGATAGGGGGTTAGGGTTAGGGTTAGGGGTCAGGAAAGGGGTTTGGAGTTAGGGTTAGGGTAAGGGGTAGGGGTTGGGTTTAGGGTAAGGGGTAGGGGTGAGGGTTAGGGTAAGGGGTAGGGGTTAGGTTTAGGGTAAGGGGTTGGGGTTAGGGTTAGGGTAAGGGGTTGGGGTGAGGGTTAGGGTAAGGGGTAGGGGTTAGGTTTAGGGTAAGGGGTTAGGGTTAGGGTAAGGGTAATGGTTAGGGTTAGGGTAAGGGTAAAGGGTAGAGGTTGGGGTAAGGGATTGGGGTGAGGGTAAGGGGTGGGGTAGGGGTAAGGGGTGGAGGTTGAGGTAAGGGGTAGGGTTGGGGTGAAGGGAAAAGGTGGGTAAGGGGTTAGGGTGAGGGTAAGGGGACAAAGGGGTGGGTATAGTAGTGTCTATGGGGTGAAGGTTTAATAGTTGGGGATATCATTGAGGCCCCGTGGAGTTATTGTACCCAGCTTCTCTATCCAGATTTTCTCAGCTCTCTTCCTCTGCCCTGTGGTCCAGCGGTCTTGGGCCTCCAGACCTGAGATGGTGAGGTATTGAATGGAGTGTTGTTGAAAGTGGGTGACTAAGTGAGTGGTGAGTGTTCCTTTGTCTATATTGTGAAGATGCTGTTTGAGTCGGGTGAGTAGAGGATTTTTGGTTTCTCCTATATAGTGTTTATTGCAGAGGGTGCATGTGATGATGTAGACGATATTACTATGGGAGAGGGAGTAGGTGTTGTGAGGTGGGAGTGATGTTTGACTATATGGATTGGTGATGAATTTTCTTGTTTTATAGTGGTGGTGGAACGGTGTGGCGGGTGTTTTACCATGGGTGGTGAATTTTGATCTAACTAGGAGACTCTGTAGGTTGGGGTTTCGGCGATAGGCTGAGATGATTTTCCGGTTGTGAAAGGCTGGGTGTTGTGTCTGGATGTGGGTGAAGTTCCTTTTTATAGTTTGGTGGAGTGCCGTAGTGGTGTGGGAGAATGTGGAGACCAGGGGTAAGATGTGTGGATCGGGTTGTGTTTGGTTGGTGAATGTGTTGTGTTGTGGACAGCCCCCTTGTACAGCGGGGTCAGTGGTGGGGGGATGGTAGGTAGGGAGGGGATACAGACCCGGTTTAGGGTAGGGGGAGGGGGGATGAGGGTACAGACCTAGGTTCAGGTAGGGGGTCGGGGGGTCGGGGGTATCAGGGGTTACTGGGAGGGGTCTATTGTTCGTGTGTGTGTGTGTGTGTGTGTGTGTTGGTTGTGTGTGTTGGTTGTTAGGGGTCCGAGTGGGAGCGAGGGCGGCCAAGGTGTTGTTTTTGATTTGACGGAGGAAACGTTTTGAATATTTTCTATTTTTTAAGCTATTGAATAAAATGCGGATGGTTTGATCAAAGTCTGTCTGGAGGGAGGATATGCGGTGGTATCTGATTATCTGGGATTTTATTATGCCTTTGAAAGTGTGCTTTGGGTGATAACTGGATTTATGGAGGAGTGCATGTGTATCTGTGTCTTTAAAATAAACCTTAGTGAGAATTTTATTGGTGGTGGAATCAATTGGTTGAAAGAAAACTGTGGTGTCTAGGAAGTTAACTGTGGTGTGGTTTATGGAAAATTTAACTTTTATGGAGGGATGGTGATTATTTAATGTGTCTATAAACTGTTGGAAAAGTGATATGTGATGGGGCCAAATTCCTATAATGTCATCTAAGTACCGGTAGTAGATGGATGGTTGGTGTACACACTTGGCCAATGCCTCTCGCTCCCACTCGGCCATGTAAATGTTTGCGTATGACGGTGCGTATCTTTGACCCATGGCTGTTCCGGTGATTTGAAGATAGTGTTTATTGTTGAATTCAAAGTCGTTGTTATTGAGGCAGATGGTGAGGAGGTCAATGATTTCTTGGTCCGGTCTATTGTTGTCTGGATATTTTTGAAAAATGTTTTGTATGGTTTTAATGCCGAGTGTACTATTGATGTTGGTATACAGACTGTCTATATCTATTGTAAAGAGGTAAGCTGGTGAAGGAACAACCATGGGTCGGATGATGTTGAGGAAGTGATATGTGTCCTTTATGTAGCTGGGATGTTTTATGGAGAGGGGATTAAGGAAGTGGTCAATGTATGTGGATATATTGTAGGAGGTGCTGTTGCAATCTGAAACTATGGG
>NW_026910594.1:105000-110000 GCF_963691925.1 Scomber scombrus
TTGTTATATCAAGTATAATTGTTCTTTTTTTGTTTTTTTTGTTTTTTTGTTTTTTTTCCTTCTTTGTTTCTTTGCTTATCAGTTTGGCTTAATTATTTATATTTCCATTTTTCCTTTTCTTGTATTGGTTAACCCTTGTTTTTTTGTGTGCCTGCAGGTGGCGCTCACGACGTTTCGACATTTCTTTGTCTTCTTCAGGTAGGCCAGGACACACAAGGTAAGTTTTAGAGCCTGATTAAGCTTCTGTGAGGAGATGTTGCTCCTTCGAATTTCGAGCCAAACTGAGCTCACTGGTTTCTCTGTCCCTTTTATACTCCTCCGGTCCACGGTTCCGTAACTTTCAAAGTTTCGTGTTGTGCCATTGAATTGGCTTGTTTTAACCCTTTTATGTCAATTTATGATGAACTTTCTTGTTTTTAATCAATAAAATTATATTTATGAAACCCTCTTGTCATTTATTTATTGTACTTGTTTATTTATTTACTAATCCTCTTCCCGTAACTTCTGTCCCTTCCTGTAACCTTGCTCTCCATCCTTCACCCTTAGCCTTCTTTCTTTGTTTTTCATGGACCCCTTTGTTTCTTGTATGAGCTGGCATTCTTCTTCAGCTTTTTGTTTATTTCTCTCTCTGTATCTGCTGGTATTTTTCTTCAGCTTTTTCATATTTCTCTTCTTGGACTTATTTTTATCCTTTTCTGGACTTTGGAGAGGTTGAGGCTAGGGTTTGGGAGCCAGGGTTGGGGTTAGGGCCAGGGTCAGGGTTAGGTTTAGAGCCACAACTGGGGCTAGGGTTAGGGTTAGGTTTAGGGCCACAATTGGGGTTGGTTAGGTTTAGAGTAGGGATCAGGGTAGCGTTAGCTTAATATGGGTTAGGGTTAGGGTTAGGGTTAGGGTTAGGGTTAGGGTTAGGGTTAGGGTTAGGGTTAGGGTTAGGGTTAGGGGTTAGGGTTAGGGTTAGGGTTAGGGTTAGGGTTAGGGTTAGGGTTAGGGGGTTAGGGTTAGGGTTAGGGTTAGGGTTAGGGTTAGGGTTAGGGTTAGGGTTAGGAATAGGGATGATAACCACGATGACTGATTTGAGGATGACTTATTTGTGAATAACTTTTGATAGGAAGGTCATAGAGACCTGAAACCAAGCTCTGCCCCCACTATATCAGGCATGGCCTTTCCAACGGTACCACCCACGAGTTCATACGACGTTCGCTTCCTGAGATACGTCACTTTTTTATTTTGAAATAGCTGTATCTCGGGAACCGTAGCTCGTAGAGACATGGGACCAAGACTGGCGCGTTCAGCACCCCCTAATTAGGTCTGACGCCACCCACTCCCGAGTCTCTACGACCTTCGGTTCCCGAGTTACAGGTCAAAACGTCCTCCCCATTGGAAATGAATGGGGTGAAAATTTCACTAAGTGTGGATGCCAAAATGTATGATTCAGAAAGTATTTAGGAGCACGTTTCAGGCCATTTGGAGTCTATTGACACCACTTATGAAGTGAATTTTTTTTTTTGAAAAATCTCGACACCTAGGGTTAGGGTTAGGGTTAGGGTTAGGAATAGGGATGATAACCACGATCACATATTTGAGGATCACATATTTGTGAATAACTTTTGATAGCAAGGTCATAGAGATCTGAAACCAAGCTCCGCCCCCACTATTTCAGGCATGGCCTTTCCAACGGTACCACCCACGAGTTCATACGACGTTCGCTTCCTGAGATACGTCACTTTTTTATTTTGAAATAGCTGTATCTCGGGAACCGTAGCTCGTAGAGACATGGGACCAAGACTGGCGCGTTCAGCACCCCCTAATTAGGTCTGACGCCACCCACTCCCGAGTCTCTACGACCTTCGGTTCCCGAGTTACAGGTCAAAACGTCCTCCCCATTGGAAATGAATGGGGTGAAAATTTCACTAAGTGTGGATGCCAAAATGTATGATTCAGAAAGTATTTAGGAGCACGTTAGGGTTAGGGTTAGGGTTAGGGTTAGGGTTAGGGTTAGGGTTAGGGTTAGGGTTAGGGTTAGGGGGTTAGGGTTAGGGTTAGGGTTAGGGTTAGGAATAGGGATGATAACCACGATGACTGATTTGAGGATGACTTATTTGTGAATAACTTTTGATAGGAAGGTCATAGAGACCTGAAACCAAGCTCTGCCCCCACTATATCAGGCATGGCCTTTCCAACGGTACCACCCACGAGTTCATACGACGTTCGCTTCCTGAGATACGTCACTTTTTTATTTTGAAATAGCTGTATCTCGGGAACCGTAGCTCGTAGAGACATGGGACCAAGACTGGCGCGTTCAGCACCCCCTAATTAGGTCTGACGCCACCCACTCCCGAGTCTCTACGACCTTCGGTTCCCGAGTTACAGGTCAAAACGTCCTCCCCATTGGAAATGAATGGGGTGAAAATTTCACTAAGTGTGGATGCCAAAATGTATGATTCAGAAAGTATTTAGGAGCACGTTTCAGGCCATTTGGAGTCTATTGACACCACTTATGAAGTGAATTTTTTTTTTTGAAAAATCTCGACACCTAGGGTTAGGGTTAGGGTTAGGGTTAGGAATAGGGATGATAACCACGATCACATATTTGAGGATCACATATTTGTGAATAACTTTTGATAGCAAGGTCATAGAGATCTGAAACCAAGCTCCGCCCCCACTATTTCAGGCATGGCCTTTCCAACGGTACCACCCACGAGTTCATACGACGTTCGCTTCCTGAGATACGTCACTTTTTTATTTTGAAATAGCTGTATCTCGGGAACCGTAGCTCGTAGAGACATGGGACCAAGACTGGCGCGTTCAGCACCCCCTAATTAGGTCTGACGCCACCCACTCCCGAGTCTCTACGACCTTCGGTTCCCGAGTTACAGGTCAAAACGTCCTCCCCATTGGAAATGAATGGGGTGAAAATTTCACTAAGTGTGGATGCCAAAATGTATGATTCAGAAAGTATTTAGGAGCACGTTAGGGTTAGGGTTAGGGTTAGGGTTAGGGTTAGGGTTAGGGTTAGGGTTAGGGTTAGGGTTAGGGTTAGGAATAGGGATGATAACCACGATGACTGATTTGAGGATGACTTATTTGTGAATAACTTTTGATAGGAAGGTCATAGAGACCTGAAACCAAGCTCTGCCCCCACTATATCAGGCATGGCCTTTCCAACGGTACCACCCACGAGTTCATACGACGTTCGCTTCCTGAGATACGTCACTTTTTTATTTTGAAATAGCTGTATCTCGGGAACCGTAGCTCGTAGAGACATGGGACCAAGACTGGCGCGTTCAGCACCCCCTAATTAGGTCTGACGCCACCCACTCCCGAGTCTCTACGACCTTCGGTTCCCGAGTTACAGGTCAAAACGTCCTCCCCATTGGAAATGAATGGGGTGAAAATTTCACTAAGTGTGGATGCCAAAATGTATGATTCAGAAAGTATTTAGGAGCACGTTTCAGGCCATTTGGAGTCTATTGACACCACTTATGAAGTGAATTTTTTTTTTTGAAAAATCTCGACACCTAGGGTTAGGGTTAGGGTTAGGGTTAGGAATAGGGATGATAACCACGATCACATATTTGAGGATCACATATTTGTGAATAACTTTTGATAGCAAGGTCATAGAGATCTGAAACCAAGCTCCGCCCCCACTATTTCAGGCATGGCCTTTCCAACGGTACCACCCACGAGTTCATACGACGTTCGCTTCCTGAGATACGTCACTTTTTTATTTTGAAATAGCTGTATCTCGGGAACCGTAGCTCGTAGAGACATGGGACCAAGACTGGCGCGTTCAGCACCCCCTAATTAGGTCTGACGCCACCCACTCCCGAGTCTCTACGACCTTCGGTTCCCGAGTTACAGGTCAAAACGTCCTCCCCATTGGAAATGAATGGGGTGAAAATTTCACTAAGTGTGGATGCCAAAATGTATGATTCAGAAAGTATTTAGGAGCACGTTAGGGTTAGGGTTAGGGTTAGGGTTAGGGTTAGGGTTAGGGTTAGGGTTAGGGTTAGGGTTAGGAATAGGGATGATAACCACGATGACTGATTTGAGGATGACTTATTTGTGAATAACTTTTGATAGGAAGGTCATAGAGACCTGAAACTAAGCTCCGCCCCCACTATTTCAGGCATGGCCTTTCCAACGGTACCACCCACGAGTTTATACGACGTTCCGTTCCTGAGATACGTCACTTTTTATTTTTGAAATAGCTGTATCTCGGGAACCGTAGCTCGTAGAGACATGGGACCAAGACTGGCGCATTCAGCGCCCCCTAATTAGGTCTGACGCCACCCACTCCCGAGTCTCTACGACCTTCGGTTCCCGAGTTACAGGTCAAAACGTCCTCCCCATTGGAAATGAATGGGGTCAAACTTTCACTAAGTGTGGATGCCAAAATGTCTGATTCAGGGTTAGGGTTAGGGTTAGGGTTAGGGTTAGGGTTAGGGTTAGGGTTAGGTTAGGGTTAGGGTTAGGGTTAGGGTTAGGGTTAGGGTTAGGGTTAGGGGTTAGGGTTAGGGGTTAGGGTTAGGGTTAGGGTTAGGGGTTAGGGTTAGGGTTAGGGTTAGGGTTAGGGTTAGGGTTAGGGTTAGGGGTTAGGGTTAGGGTTAGGGTTAGGGTTAGGGGTTAGGGTTAGGGTTAGGGTTAGGGTTAGGGTTAGGGTTAGGGTTAGGGGTTAGGGTTAGGGTTAGGGTTAGGGTTAGGGTTAGGGGGTTAGGGTTAGGGTTAGGGTTAGGGGGTTAGGGTTAGGGTTAGGGTTAGGGTTAGGGTTAGGGGTTAGGGTTAGGGTTAGGGTTAGGGTTAGGGTTAGGGTTAGGTTAAGGGATAAGTGCCACTTTTGAAATCGCGTCTCATTTTCCTGTGAGCATCTGAGAGACTTGAGATTCCGGCTACCCCCCCATTATCGGCCACGGGCTTTCGATTGAGACCGGAACCAAGTCTCTAGGCCACTCCCACCGGAAGTTATGGCCAAAAAAGGGGTATTTTCAGAGTTTTTGGGG
>NW_026910594.1:122500-128038 GCF_963691925.1 Scomber scombrus
GGGTTAGGGTTAGGGTTAGGGTTAGGGTTAGGGTTAGGGTTAGGGTTAGGGTTAGGGTTAGGGTTAGGGTTAGGGTTAGGGTTAGGGTTAGGGTTAGGGTTAGGGTTAGGGTTAGGGTTAGGGTTAGGGTTAGGGTTAGGGTTAGGGTTAGGGTTAGGGTTAGGGTTAGGGTTAGGGTTAGGGTTAGGGTTAGGGTTAGGGTTAGGGTTAGGGTTAGGGTTAGGGTTAGGGTTAGGGTTAGGGTTAGGGTTAGGGTTAGGGTTAGGGTTAGGGTTAGGGTTAGGGTTAGGGTTAGGGTTAGGGTTAGGGTTAGGGTTAGGGTTAGGGTTAGGGTTAGGGTTAGGGTTAGGGTTAGGGTTAGGGTTAGGGTTAGGGTTAGGGTTAGGGTTAGGGTTAGGGTTAGGGTTAGGGTTAGGGTTAGGGTTAGGGTTAGGGTTAGGGTTAGGGTTAGGGTTAGGGTTAGGGTTAGGGTTAGGGTTAGGGTTAGGGTTAGGGTTAGGGTTAGGGTTAGGGTTAGGGTTAGGGTTAGGGTTAGGGTTAGGGTTAGGGTTAGGGTTAGGGTTAGGGTTAGGGTTAGGGTTAGGGTTAGGGTTAGGGTTAGGGTTAGGGTTAGGGTTAGGGTTAGGGTTAGGGTTAGGGTTAGGGTTAGGGTTAGGGTTAGGGTTAGGGTTAGGGTTAGGGTTAGGGTTAGGGTTAGGGTTAGGGTTAGGGTTAGGGTTAGGGTTAGGGTTAGGGTTAGGGTTAGGGTTAGGGTTAGGGTTAGGGTTAGGGTTAGGGTTAGGGTTAGGGTTAGGGTTAGGGTTAGGGTTAGGGTTAGGGTTAGGGTTAGGGTTAGGGTTAGGGTTAGGGTTAGGGTTAGGGTTAGGGTTAGGGTTAGGGTTAGGGTTAGGGTTAGGGTTAGGGTTAGGGTTAGGGTTAGGGTTAGGGTTAGGGTTAGGGTTAGGGTTAGGGTTAGGGTTAGGGTTAGGGTTAGGGTTAGGGTTAGGGTTAGGGTTAGGGTTAGGGTTAGGGTTAGGGTTAGGGTTAGGGTTAGGGTTAGGGTTAGGGTTAGGGTTAGGGTTAGGGTTAGGGTTAGGGTTAGGGTTAGGGTTAGGGTTAGGGTTAGGGTTAGGGTTAGGGTTAGGGTTAGGGTTAGGGTTAGGGTTAGGGTTAGGGTTAGGGTTAGGGTTAGGGTTAGGGTTAGGGTTAGGGTTAGGGTTAGGGTTAGGGTTAGGGTTAGGGTTAGGGTTAGGGTTAGGGTTAGGGTTAGGGTTAGGGTTAGGGTTAGGGTTAGGGTTAGGGTTAGGGTTAGGGTTAGGGTTAGGGTTAGGGTTAGGGTTAGGGTTAGGGTTAGGGTTAGGGTTAGGGTTAGGGTTAGGGTTAGGGTTAGGGTTAGGGTTAGGGTTAGGGTTAGGGTTAGGGTTAGGGTTAGGGTTAGGGTTAGGGTTAGGGTTAGGGTTAGGGTTAGGGTTAGGGTTAGGGTTAGGGTTAGGGTTAGGGTTAGGGTTAGGGTTAGGGTTAGGGTTAGGGTTAGGGTTAGGGTTAGGGTTAGGGTTAGGGTTAGGGTTAGGGTTAGGGTTAGGGTTAGGGTTAGGGTTAGGGTTAGGGTTAGGGTTAGGGTTAGGGTTAGGGTTAGGGTTAGGGTTAGGGTTAGGGTTAGGGTTAGGGTTAGGGTTAGGGTTAGGGTTAGGGTTAGGGTTAGGGTTAGGGTTAGGGTTAGGGTTAGGGTTAGGGTTAGGGTTAGGGTTAGGGTTAGGGTTAGGGTTAGGGTTAGGGTTAGGGTTAGGGTTAGGGTTAGGGTTAGGGTTAGGGTTAGGGTTAGGGTTAGGGTTAGGGTTAGGGTTAGGGTTAGGGTTAGGGTTAGGGTTAGGGTTAGGGTTAGGGTTAGGGTTAGGGTTAGGGTTAGGGTTAGGGTTAGGGTTAGGGTTAGGGTTAGGGTTAGGGTTAGGGTTAGGGTTAGGGTTAGGGTTAGGGTTAGGGTTAGGGTTAGGGTTAGGGTTAGGGTTAGGGTTAGGGTTAGGGTTAGGGTTAGGGTTAGGGTTAGGGTTAGGGTTAGGGTTAGGGTTAGGGTTAGGGTTAGGGTTAGGGTTAGGGTTAGGGTTAGGGTTAGGGTTAGGGTTAGGGTTAGGGTTAGGGTTAGGGTTAGGGTTAGGGTTAGGGTTAGGGTTAGGGTTAGGGTTAGGGTTAGGGTTAGGGTTAGGGTTAGGGTTAGGGTTAGGGTTAGGGTTAGGGTTAGGGTTAGGGTTAGGGTTAGGGTTAGGGTTAGGGTTAGGGTTAGGGTTAGGGTTAGGGTTAGGGTTAGGGTTAGGGTTAGGGTTAGGGTTAGGGTTAGGGTTAGGGTTAGGGTTAGGGTTAGGGTTAGGGTTAGGGTTAGGGTTAGGGTTAGGGTTAGGGTTAGGGTTAGGGTTAGGGTTAGGGTTAGGGTTAGGGTTAGGGTTAGGGTTAGGGTTAGGGTTAGGGTTAGGGTTAGGGTTAGGGTTAGGGTTAGGGTTAGGGTTAGGGTTAGGGTTAGGGTTAGGGTTAGGGTTAGGGTTAGGGTTAGGGTTAGGGTTAGGGTTAGGGTTAGGGTTAGGGTTAGGGTTAGGGTTAGGGTTAGGGTTAGGGTTAGGGTTAGGGTTAGGGTTAGGGTTAGGGTTAGGGTTAGGGTTAGGGTTAGGGTTAGGGTTAGGGTTAGGGTTAGGGTTAGGGTTAGGGTTAGGGTTAGGGTTAGGGTTAGGGTTAGGGTTAGGGTTAGGGTTAGGGTTAGGGTTAGGGTTAGGGTTAGGGTTAGGGTTAGGGTTAGGGTTAGGGTTAGGGTTAGGGTTAGGGTTAGGGTTAGGGTTAGGGTTAGGGTTAGGGTTAGGGTTAGGGTTAGGGTTAGGGTTAGGGTTAGGGTTAGGGTTAGGGTTAGGGTTAGGGTTAGGGTTAGGGTTAGGGTTAGGGTTAGGGTTAGGGTTAGGGTTAGGGTTAGGGTTAGGGTTAGGGTTAGGGTTAGGGTTAGGGTTAGGGTTAGGGTTAGGGTTAGGGTTAGGGTTAGGGTTAGGGTTAGGGTTAGGGTTAGGGTTAGGGTTAGGGTTAGGGTTAGGGTTAGGGTTAGGGTTAGGGTTAGGGTTAGGGTTAGGGTTAGGGTTAGGGTTAGGGTTAGGGTTAGGGTTAGGGTTAGGGTTAGGGTTAGGGTTAGGGTTAGGGTTAGGGTTAGGGTTAGGGTTAGGGTTAGGGTTAGGGTTAGGGTTAGGGTTAGGGTTAGGGTTAGGGTTAGGGTTAGGGTTAGGGTTAGGGTTAGGGTTAGGGTTAGGGTTAGGGTTAGGGTTAGGGTTAGGGTTAGGGTTAGGGTTAGGGTTAGGGTTAGGGTTAGGGTTAGGGTTAGGGTTAGGGTTAGGGTTAGGGTTAGGGTTAGGGTTAGGGTTAGGGTTAGGGTTAGGGTTAGGGTTAGGGTTAGGGTTAGGGTTAGGGTTAGGGTTAGGGTTAGGGTTAGGGTTAGGGTTAGGGTTAGGGTTAGGGTTAGGGTTAGGGTTAGGGTTAGGGTTAGGGTTAGGGTTAGGGTTAGGGTTAGGGTTAGGGTTAGGGTTAGGGTTAGGGTTAGGGTTAGGGTTAGGGTTAGGGTTAGGGTTAGGGTTAGGGTTAGGGTTAGGGTTAGGGTTAGGGTTAGGGTTAGGGTTAGGGTTAGGGTTAGGGTTAGGGTTAGGGTTAGGGTTAGGGTTAGGGTTAGGGTTAGGGTTAGGGTTAGGGTTAGGGTTAGGGTTAGGGTTAGGGTTAGGGTTAGGGTTAGGGTTAGGGTTAGGGTTAGGGTTAGGGTTAGGGTTAGGGTTAGGGTTAGGGTTAGGGTTAGGGTTAGGGTTAGGGTTAGGGTTAGGGTTAGGGTTAGGGTTAGGGTTAGGGTTAGGGTTAGGGTTAGGGTTAGGGTTAGGGTTAGGGTTAGGGTTAGGGTTAGGGTTAGGGTTAGGGTTAGGGTTAGGGTTAGGGTTAGGGTTAGGGTTAGGGTTAGGGTTAGGGTTAGGGTTAGGGTTAGGGTTAGGGTTAGGGTTAGGGTTAGGGTTAGGGTTAGGGTTAGGGTTAGGGTTAGGGTTAGGGTTAGGGTTAGGGTTAGGGTTAGGGTTAGGGTTAGGGTTAGGGTTAGGGTTAGGGTTAGGGTTAGGGTTAGGGTTAGGGTTAGGGTTAGGGTTAGGGTTAGGGTTAGGGTTAGGGTTAGGGTTAGGGTTAGGGTTAGGGTTAGGGTTAGGGTTAGGGTTAGGGTTAGGGTTAGGGTTAGGGTTAGGGTTAGGGTTAGGGTTAGGGTTAGGGTTAGGGTTAGGGTTAGGGTTAGGGTTAGGGTTAGGGTTAGGGTTAGGGTTAGGGTTAGGGTTAGGGTTAGGGTTAGGGTTAGGGTTAGGGTTAGGGTTAGGGTTAGGGTTAGGGTTAGGGTTAGGGTTAGGGTTAGGGTTAGGGTTAGGGTTAGGGTTAGGGTTAGGGTTAGGGTTAGGGTTAGGGTTAGGGTTAGGGTTAGGGTTAGGGTTAGGGTTAGGGTTAGGGTTAGGGTTAGGGTTAGGGTTAGGGTTAGGGTTAGGGTTAGGGTTAGGGTTAGGGTTAGGGTTAGGGTTAGGGTTAGGGTTAGGGTTAGGGTTAGGGTTAGGGTTAGGGTTAGGGTTAGGGTTAGGGTTAGGGTTAGGGTTAGGGTTAGGGTTAGGGTTAGGGTTAGGGTGAGGGTTAGGGTTAGGGTTAGGGTTAGGGTTAGGGTTAGGGTTAGGGTTAGGGTTAGGGTTAGGGTTAGGGTTAGGGTTAGGGTTAGGGTTAGGGTTAGGGTTAGGGTTAGGGTTAGGGTTAGGGTTAGGGTTAGGGTTAGGGTTAGGGTTAGGGTTAGGGTTAGGGTTAGGGTTAGGGTTAGGGTTAGGGTTAGGGTTAGGGTTAGGGTTAGGGTTAGGGTTAGGGTTAGGGTTAGGGTTAGGGTTAGGGTTAGGGTTAGGGTTAGGGTTAGGGTTAGGGTTAGGGTTAGGGTTAGGGTTAGGGTTAGGGTTAGGGTTAGGGTTAGGGTTAGGGTTAGGGTTAGGGTTAGGGTTAGGGTTAGGGTTAGGGTTAGGGTTAGGGTTAGGGTTAGGGTTAGGGTTAGGGTTAGGGTTAGGGTTAGGGTTAGGGTTAGGGTTAGGGTTAGGGTTAGGGTTAGGGTTAGGGTTAGGGTTAGGGTTAGGGTTAGGGTTAGGGTTAGGGTTAGGGTTAGGGTTAGGGTTAGGGTTAGGGTTAGGGTTAGGGTTAGGGTTAGGGTTAGGGTTAGGGTTAGGGTTAGGGTTAGGGTTAGGGTTAGGGTTAGGGTTAGGGTTAGGGTTAGGGTTAGGGTTAGGGTTAGGGTTAGGGTTAGGGTTAGGGTTAGGGTTAGGGTTAGGGTTAGGGTTAGGGTTAGGGTTAGGGTTAGGGTTAGGGTTAGGGTTAGGGTTAGGGTTAGGGTTAGGGTTAGGGGTTAGGGTTAGGGTTAGGGTTAGGGTTAGGGTTAGGGTTAGGGTTAGGGTTAGGGTTAGGGTTAGGGTTAGGTTAGGGTTAGGGTTAGGGTTAGGGTTAGGGTTAGGGTTAGGTTAGGGTTAGGGTTAGGGTTAGGGTTAGGGTTAGGGTTAG